>NC_092037.1:44348544-44525891 GCF_003086295.3 Arachis hypogaea | reverse complement strand
AATAGTAACTAGTATCCTAAGGTTTACAGAAATGAGTAAATGACAGAAAAATCCACTTCCGGGCCCACTTGGTGTGTGCTTGGGCTGAGCAATGAAGGAATTCGTGTAGAGACCTTTTCTGGAGTTAAACGCCAGTTCTCATGCCAGTTTGGGCGTTTAACTCCAATTTTATTCCTGTTCCGGCGTTTAACGCTGGAATTTCTGAGGTGATTGCAACGCGGTTTGGGCCATCAAATCTTGGACAAAGTATGGACTATTATATATTGCTGGAAAGCCCTGGATGTCTACTTTCCAATGCCGTTGAGAGCGCGCCAATTGGGCTTCTGTAGCTCCAGAAAATCCACTTCGAGTGCAGGGAGGTCAGAATCCAACAGCATCTGCAGTCCTTTTGGTCTCGGAATCAGATTTTTGCTCAGGACCCTCAATTTCAGCCAGAAAATACCTGAAATCACAGAAAAACACACAAACTCATAGTAAAGTCCAGAAAAGTGAATTTTAACTAAAAAATAATAAAAATATACTAAAAACTAACTAAATCATACTAAAAACATACTAAAAACAATGCCAAAAAGCATACAAATTATCCGCTCATCAGTGACACACTTGTAATCACATATGGACCTCTCCACCGGGACTTCAATTTTTCGAGGAATAATCTGAGCCTAGAATTAAACAGCAGAACTTTCTGCCCTGGCTCAAAGACTCTGGATGACAGCTTCTTGTCATGCCATCTTTTTGCTTTCTCTTTGTAAATTTTTGCATTCTCGAAAGCATTGAGTCTAAATTCCTCTAGCTCATTTAACTGGAGCAATCATTTTTCTTCAGCTAACTTGGCATCAAGGTTTAGGAATCTGGTTGTATAGTAGGCCTTATGTTCCAGTTCCATTGACAAGTGACAGGCTTTTCTATACACGAGCTGATAGGAGAAGTTCCTATAGGAGTCTTGAATGCTGTTCTGTATGCCCATAGAGCATCATCCAAGCTTCTTGCCCAATCCCTTCTACGGTTAATCACAGTTTGTTCCAGGATTCTTTTAAGTTCTCTATTAGAGACTTCAGCTTGCCCATTTGTCTGTGGATGATATGGAGTGGCCACCCTGTGGCTAACTCCATATCGAACCAAAGCAGAGTAAAGCTGCTTATTGCAGAAATGAGTACCCCCATCACGGATTAGTACTCTAGGGATACCAAATCTGCTGAAGATATATTTCTGGAGGAATTTTAGCACTGTCTTAGTATCATTAGTGGGTGTTGCAATAGCTTCCACCCATTTGGATACATAATCCACTAGCACCAGAATATAAGTGTTTGAGTGTGATGGTGGGAAAGGCCCCATGAAGTCAATACCCCATACATCAAATAACTCAATCTCCAAGATCCCTTGTTGAGGCATGGCATAACTGTGAGGCAGATTGCCAGATCTTTGGCAACTGTCACAATTAAGTACAAACACTCGGGAGTCTTTATTAAAGAGTAGGCCAGTAGAAGTCACATTGGAGGACTCTTGTGGCTGTTCGCTCACTTCCAAAATATCCTCCAAACTGTGATCCATGGCAGTGCCAGAGGATCTTCTGTGCTTCTTCTTTAGGCACACATCTACGGATTACTCCGTCTGCACATCTCTTGAAGAGATATGGTTCATCCCAAAGATAGTACTTTGCATTCGTGATCAACTTCTTTGATTGCTGCTGGTGCACGAGATTGCAATCACACTTTTGCAATCCCGCACAATTAACCATCAAGTGCACTGGGTCGTCCAAGTAATACCTTACGTGAGTAAGGGTCGATCCCACGGAGATTGTCGGCTTGACGCAAGCTATGGTTATCTTGTAACTCTTAGTCAGGGTATCAATAATTCTCAGGTTTAATTGTGAAAAGTAGAAGAACATGAAATAAATACTTGTTTTGCAGTAATGGAGAACAGGTTGAGGTTTTGGAGATGCTCTATCTTCTGAATCTCTGCTTTCCTACTGTCTTCTTTTTCAAGCACGCAAGGCTCCTTCCATGGCAAGCTGTATGTAGGGTTTCACCGTTGTCAATGGCTACCTCCCATCCTCTCAGTGAAAATGTTCAACGCGCTCTGTCACAGCACGGCTATTCATCTGTTGGTTCTCAATCAAGTTGGAATAGAATCCAGTGATTCTTTTGCGTCTGTCACTAACGCCCAGCCTTCAGGAGTTTGAAGCTCGTCACAGTCATTCAATCCTTGAATCCTACTCAGAATACCACAGACAAGGTTTAGACCATCCGGATTCTCTTGAATGCTGCCATCAATTCTAGCTTATACCACGAAGATTCTGATTAAAAAATCCATGAGATATCTACTCAATCTAAGGTAGAACGGAGGTGGTTGTCAGGCACACGTTCATAGGTGAGAATGATGATGAGTGTCACGGATCATCACATTCATCAAGTTTAGGAGCAAGTGATATCTTAGAATAGAAGCAAGCGTGATTGAATGAAAAACAGTAGTAATTGCATTAATTCATCAAGACACAGCAGAGCTCCTCACCCCCAACCATGGGGTTTAGAGACCCATGCCGTAGAAGATACAATAAGAAACGTGTAATGTGTCATGAGGTAAAGATACAATGTCAAAATATCCTATTTATAGTGAACTAGTAACCTAGGATATACAGAAATTAGTAAATGACGTAAATCCACTTCTGCGGTCCACTTGGTGTGTGCTTGGGCTGAGCATTGAAGCTTTCATGTGTAGAGACTTTTTCTGGAGTTAAACGCCAGCTTTTGTGCCAGTTTGGGCGTTTAACTCCAATTTTTGTGCCAGTTCCGGCGTTAAACGCCGGGAATTCTAAAGCTGATTTGCAATGCCGGTTTGGGCCATCAAATCTCAGGCAAAGTATGAACTATTATACATTGCTGGAAAGCCCAGGATGTCTACTTTCTAACGCAATTAAGAGCGCACTAATTGGGCTTCTGTAGCTCTAGAAAATTCACTTCAAGTGCAGAGAGGTCAGAACCCAACAGCATCTGCAGTCCTTTTTCAGCCTCTGAATCAGATTTTTGCTCAGGTCCCTCAATTTCAGCCAGAAATTACCTGAAATCATAGAAAAACACACAAACTCATAGTAAAGCCCAGAAAAGTGAATTTTAAATAAAAACTAATAAAAACATACTAAAAACTAACTAAAATGTACTAAAAATATACTAAAAACAGTGCCAAAAAGCGTATAAATTATCCGCTCATCACAACACCAAACTTAAATTGTTGCTTGTCCCCAAGCAACTGAAAATCAAATAGGATAAAAAGAAGAGAATATACTATAGACTCCAAAATATCAATGAAACTTAGCTCCAATTAGATGAGCGGGACTAGTAGCTTTTTGCCTCTGAATAGTTTTGGCATCTCACTTTATCCTTTGAAGTTTAGAATGATTGGCATCTATAGGAACTCAGAATTCAGATAGTGTTATTGATTCTCCTAGTTAAGTATGATGATTCTTGAACACAGTTACTTTATGAGTCTTGGCTATGGCCCAAAGCACTATGTCTTCTAGTATTACCATCGGATACATACATGCCACAGACACATAACTGGGTAAACCTTTTCAGATTGTGACTCAGCTTTGCTAGAGTCCCCAATTAGAGGTATCCAGGGTTCTTAAGCACACTCTTTTTGCCTTGGATCACTTTTTATTTTTACCCTTGCCTTTTTGTTTAAAGGGCTATTGGCTTTTTCTGCTTGCTCTCTCTCTCTCTTTTTTTTTATTTTCTTTTTCGCATATACTGCTTTTTCTTGCTTCAAGAATCAATCTGATGATTTTTCAGATCCTCAAAAACATTTCTCCTTTACCATCATTCTTTCAAGAGCCAACAAGTTTAACATTCTTTAATCTACAAATTCAAAAGACATATGCACTGTTCAAGCATTCATTCAGAAAACAAAAAGTATTGTCACCACATCAAACTAATTCAACTAGTTTCAGAGATGAATTCGAAATCCTGTACTTCTTGTTCTTTTGTGATTAAAGCATTTTTCGTTTAAGAAAGGTGATGGATTCATAGGACATTCATAGCTTTAAGGCATAGACACTAAGACACTAATGATCATGTAATAAAGACACAAACATAAATAAACATAAAGCATAAAAATCGAAAAATAGAATAATAAGAACAAGGAAATTAAGGAGCGGGTCCACCTTAGTGATGAAGGCTAGTTCTCCTTCTTGAAGATCCTATGGAGTGCTTGAGCTCCTCAATGTCTCTTCCTTACCCTTGTTGCTCCTCTCTGATTTCTTGGAGGATAATGGTTGCTTTTGTTGAGGTCCATGAGTGGGCTCTTTTGTTTGCTCCATCCTCTTTCTTAGTGATGGGCTTTTGAGATGAATATCTCCATCTCTCATGACTCGGAGTTAGAAGCAACTGCCTTCCCTTTCCTCTTCCTAGAGGTTTCTCCGGCCTTAGATGCTGGTGCACGAAATTGCAATCACACTTTTGCAACCCCGCACAACTAACCAGCAAGTGCACTGGGTCGTCCAAGTAATACCTTACGTGAGTAAGGGTCGATCCCACGAAGATTGTCGGCTTGAAGCAAGCTATGGTTATCTTGTAAATCTTAGTCAGGATATCAATAATTATCAGGGTTGATTGTGAAAAATAAAAAAACATGAAATAAGTACTTGTTTTGCAGTAATGGGGAACAGGTTGAGGTTTTGGAGATGCTCAATCTTCTGAATCTCTGCTTTCCTACTGTCTTCTTCTTCAAGCACGCAAGGCTCCTTCCATGGCAAGCTGTATGCAAGGGTTTCACCGTTGTCAGTGGCTACCTCCCATCCTCTCAGTGGAAATGTTCAACGCACCCTGTCACGGCACGGCTATCCATCTGTCGGTTCTCAATCAGGCCGGAATAGAATCCAATGATTCTTTTGCGTCTGTCACTAACGCCCCGCCCTCAGGAGTTTGAAGCTCGTCACAGTCATTCAATCATTGAATCCTACTCAGAATACTACAGACAAGGTTTAGACCTTCCGGATTCTCTTGAATGCCGCCATCAGTTCTAGATTATACCACGAAGATTCTGGTTAAGGAATCCAAGAGATATCTACTCAATCTAAGGTAGAACGGAGGTGGTTGTCAGGCACGCGTTCATAGTTGAGAATATGATGAGTGTCATGGATCATCACATTCATCCGGGTTAAGAACAAGTGATATCTTAGAACGGAAGCAAGCATGATTGAATAAGAAACAGTAGTAATTGCATTAATCCATCAAGACACAGAAAAGCTCATCACCCCCAACCATGGGGTTTAGAAACTCATGCCATGGAAGGTACACAAAGAAACGTGTAAAAGTGTCATGAGGTACAGATACAATGTCAAAAGATCCTATTAATAGTGAACTAGTAACCTAGGGTATACAGAAATGAGTAAATGACGTAAAAATCCACTTCTGGGTCCACTTAGTGTGTGCTTGGGCTGAGCATTGAAGCTTTCATGTGTAGAGACGTTTTCTGGAGTTAAACGCCAGCTTTTGTGCCAGTTTGGGCGTTTAACTCCAATTTTTGTGCCAGTTCCGGCGTTAAACGCCGGGAATTCTAAAGCTGATTTGCAACGCCGGTTTGGGCCATCAAATCTCAGGCAAAGTATAAACTATTATACATTGCTGGAAAGCCCAGGATGTCTACTTTCTAACGCAATTAAGAGCGCGCTAATTGGGCTTCTGTAGCTCTAGAAAATTCACTTCAAGTGCAGGGAGGTCAGAACCCAACAGCATCTGCAGTCCTTTTTCAGCCTCTGAATCAGATTTTTGCTCAGGTCCCTCAATTTCAGCCAGAAATTACCTGAAATCATAGAAAAACACACAAACTCATAGTAAAGCCCAGAAAAGTGAATTTTAAATAAAAACTAATAAAAACATACTAAAAACTAACTAAAATGTACTAAAAATATACTAAAAACAGTGCCAAAAAGCGTATAAATTATCCGCTCATCACAACACCAAACTTAAATTGTTGCTTGTCCCCAAGCAACTGAAAATCAAATAGGATAAAAAGAAGAGAATATACTATAGACTCCAAAATACCAATGAAACTTAGCTCCAATTAGATGAGCGGGACTAGTAGCTTTTTGCCTCTGAATAGTTTTGGCATCTCACTTTATCCTTTGAAGTTTAGAATGATTGGCATCTATAGGAACTCAGAATTCAGATAGTGTTATTGATTCTCCTAGTTAAGTATGATGATTCTTGAACACAGTTACTTTATGAGTCTTGGCTATGGCCCAAAGCACTATGTCTTCCAGTATTACCATCGGATACATACATGCCACAGACACATAACTGGGTAAACCTTTTCAGATTGTGACTCAGCTTTGCTAGAGTCCCCAATTAGAGGTATCCAGGGTTCTTAAGCACACTCTTTTTGCCTTGGATCACTTTTTATTTTTACCCTTGCCTTTTTGTTTAAAGGGCTATTGGCTTTTTCTGCTTGCTCTCTCTCTCTCTTTTTTTTTATTTTCTTTTTCACATATACTGCTTTTTCTTGCTTCAAGAATCAATCTGATGATTTTTCAGATCCTCAAAACATTTCTCCTTTACCATCATTCTTTCAAGAGCCAACACGTTTAACATTCTTTAATCAACAAATTCAAAAGACATATGCACTGTTCAAGCATTCATTCAGAAAACAAAAAGTATTGTCACCACATCAAACTAATTCAACTAGTTTCAGAGATGAATTCGAAATCCTGTACTTCTTGTTCTTTTGTGATTAAAGCATTTTTCGTTTAAGAAAGGTGATGGATTCATAGGACATTCATAGCTTTAAGGCATAGACACTAAGACACTAATGATCATGTAATAAAGACACAAACATAAATAAACATAAAGCATAAAAATCGAAAAATAGAATAATAAGAACAAGAAAATTAAGGAGCGGGTCCACCTTAGTGATGAAGGCTAGTTCTCCTTCTTGAAGATCCTATGGAGTGCTTGAGCTCCTCAATGTCTCTTCCTTACCCTTGTTGCTCCTCTCTGATTTCTTGGAGGATAATGGTTGCTTTTGTTGAGGTCCATGAGTGGGCTCTTTTGTTTGCTCCATCCTCTTTCTTAGTGATGGGCTTTTGAGATGAATATCTCCATCTCTCATGACTCGGAGTTAGAAGCAACTGCCTTCCCTTTCCTCTTCCTAGAGGTTTCTCCGGCCTTAGATGCTGGTGCACGAAATTGCAATCACACTTTTGCAACCCCGCACAACTAACCAGCAAGTGCACTGGGCGTCCAAGTAATACCTTACGTGAGTAAGGGTCGATCCCACGGAGATTGTCGGCTTGAAGCAAGCTATGGTTATCTTGTAAATCTTAGTCAGGATATCAATAATTATCAGGGTTGATTGTGAAAAATAAAAGAACATGAAATAAGTACTTGTTTTGCAGTAATGGGGAACAGGTTGAGGTTTTGGAGATGCTCAATCTTCTGAATCTCTGCTTTCCTACTGTCTTCTTCTTCAAGCACGCAAGGCTCCTTCCATGGCAAGCTGTATGCAAGGGTTTCACCGTTGTCAGTGGCTACCTCCCATCCTCTCAGTGGAAATGTTCAACGCACCCTGTCACGGCACGGCTATCCATCTGTCGGTTCTCAATCAGGCCGGAATAGAATCCAATGATTCTTTTGCGTCTGTCACTAACGCCCTGCCCTCAGGAGTTTGAAGCTCGTCACAGTCATTCAATCATTGAGTCCTACTCAGAATACCACAGACAAGGTTTAGACCTTCCAGATTCTCTTGAATGCCGCCATCAGTTCTAGATTATACCACGAAGATTCTGGTTAAGGAATCCAAGAGATATCTACTCAATCTAAGGTAGAACGGAGGTGGTTGTCAGGCACGCATTCATAGTTGAGAATATGATGAGTGTCACGGATCATCACATTCATCCGGGTTAAGAACAAGTGATATCTTAGAACGGAAGCAAGCATGATTGAATAAGAAACAGTAGTAATTGCATTAATCCATCAAGACACAGCAGAGCTCCTCACCCCCAACCATGGGGTTTAGAAACTCATGCCATGGAAGGTACACAAAGAAACGTGTAAAAGTGTCATGAGGTACAGATACAATGTCAAAAGATCCTATTAATAGTGAACTAGTAACCTAGGGTATACAGAAATGAGTAAATGACGTAAAAATCCACTTCTGGGTCCACTTAGTGTGTGCTTGGGCTGAGCATTGAAGCTTTCATGTGTAGAGACTTTTTCTGGAGTTAAACGCCAGCTTTTATGCCAGTTTGGGCGTTTAACTCCAATTTTTATGCCAGTTCCAGCGTTAAACGCTGGGAATTCTGAAGCTGATTTGCAACGCCGGTTTGGGCCATCAAATCTCGGGCAAAGTATGGACTATTATATATTGCTAGAAAGCCCAGAATGTCTACTTTTCAACGCCGTTGATAGCGCTCCAATTGGGCTTCTGCAGCTCCAGAAAATCCACTTTGAGTGCAGGAAGGTCAGAATCCAACAGCATCTGCAGTCCTTTTCAGCCTCTAAATCAGATTTTCGCTCAGGACCCTCAATTTCAGCCAGAAAATACCTGAAATCACAAAAAAAACACACAAACTCATAGTAAAGTTCAGAAAAGTGAATTTTAACTAAAAACTAATAAAAATATAATAAAAGCTAACTAAAATATACTAAAAGCATACTAAAAACAATGACAAAAAGCGTATAAATTATCCGCTCATCACAACACCAAACTTAAATTGTTGCTTGTCCCCAAGCAACTGAAAATCAAAATAGAATAAAAGAAGAGAATATACTATAGACTCCAAAATATCAAAGAAACTTAGCTCCAATTAGATGAGCGGGACTAGTAGCTTTTTGCTTCTGAACAGTTTTGGCATCTCACTCTATCCTTTGAGGTTTAGAATGATTGGCATCCATAGGAACTCAGAACGCAGATAGTGTTATTGATTCTCCTAGTTAAGTATGATGATTCTTGAACATAGCTACTTTCTGAGTCTTGGCTGTGGCCCAAAGCACTCTGTCTTCCAGTATTACCACCGGATACATACATGCCACAGACACATAATTGGGTGAACCTTTTCAGATTGTGACTCAGCTTTGCTAGAGTCCCCAATTAGAGGTGTCCAGGGTTCTTAAGCACACTCTTTTTGCCTTGGATCACAACTTTATTTCTTTCTTTTTCTTTTTCTCTTTCTTTTCTTTCTTTTTTTTCGTTTTTTTTATTCACTGCTTTTTCTTGCTTCAAGAATCAATTTGATGATTTTTCAGATCCTCAATAACAGTTCTCCTTTTCCATCATTCTTTCAAGAGCCAACAATTTTAACATTCTTAAAACAACAAATTCAAAAGACATATGCACTGTTCAAGCATTCATTCAGAAAACAAAAAGTATTGTCACCACATCAAACTAATTCAACTAGTTTCAAAGATGAATTCAAAATCCTGTACTTCTTGTTCTTTTGTGATTAAAGCATTTTTCATTTAAGAGAGGTGATGGATTCATAGGACATTCATAGCTTTAAGGCATAGACACTAAGATACTAATGATCATGTAATAAGACACAAACATAGATAAACATAAGCATAAAAATTTGAAAAATAGAAAATAAAGAACAAGGAGATTAAGGAACGGGTCCACCTTAGTGATGGCGGCTTGTTCTTCCTCTTGAAGATCTTATGGAGTGCTTGAGCTCCTCAATGTCTCTTCCTTGCCTTTGTTGCTCCTCTCTCATGATTCTATGATCTTCTTTAATTTCATGGAGGAGGATGGAATGTTCTTGGTGCTTCACCCTTAGTTATCCCATGTTGGAACTCAATTCTCCTAGGGAGGTATTGATTTGCTCCCAATAGTTTTGTGGAGGAAAGTGCATCCCTTGAGATTAATATCTCCATCTCCCATGGCTGGAGGTGGAAGCTTTTGCCTTCCCTTTCCTCTTTCTAGAGGTTTCTCCGGCCTTAGGTGCCATAAATGATTATAGAGAAACAAAAAGCAACGCTTTTACCACACCAAACTTAGAAGGTTTGCTCATCCTCGAGCAAAAGAAGAAAGAAGAGAGAGAGTGGTGGGATAGGTGGGGATCCTGTGGTGGCAAGGATAATTCATCCCTGCACCAAGTGGTGAGCAAAAATGCTCCTTCTGCCAATCCTGGCGTTAAACGCCGGGCTGGTGCCCATTTCTGGCGTTTAACGCCAGCTTGGTGCCCATTCCTGGCGTTTAACGCCAGTCTGGTGCCCCTTTCTGGCGTTAAACGCCCAGAATGGTGCCAGACTGGGCGTTAAACGCCCATCTGCTAGTCTTACTGGCGTTTAAACGCCAGCAAGATCTTCCTCCAGGGTGTGCTATTTTTCTTTCTGTTTTTCTTTCTGTTTTTGCTTTTTCAATTGATTTTGTGACTTCTCATGATCATCAACCTACAGAAGACATAAAATAACAAAGGAAAAATAATAAATATAACATTGGGTTGCCTCCCAACAAGCGCTTCTTTAATGTCAGTAGCTTGACAGTGGGCTCTCATGGGGCCTCACAGATACTCAGAGCCATGTTGGAACTTCCCAACACCAAACTTAGAGTTTGACTGTGGGGGCTCTGTTTGACTCTGTTTTGAGAGAAGCTCTTCATGCTTCCTTTCCATGGTTACAGAAGGGGAACCTTGAGTCTTATAGTTTGCACTGTCTGTAAGCCACGGAGCTTCCTGAATAGCAAATAATTGCTCATCCGAAAAGGTTTCAGAGATCTCAATAGGAGGGAGGGATGCTCCTGCTACTGGTTCTATCCGGGACAGGTGATCAGCTACTTGATTTTCTGTCCCTTTTCTGTCTCTTATTTCTATATCAAACTCTTGCAACACCCATCTTATGAGCCTGGGTTTTGAATCCTGCTTTTTGAGTAGATATTTAAGAGCAGCATGGTCAGTGTACACAATCACTTTTGATCCTACTAAATAAGATCTGAACTTGTCAATGGCATAAACCACTGCAAGTAACTCTTTTTCTGTGGTTGTGTAGTTCTTCTGTGCATCATTTAGAATACGGCTGCCATAATGAATGACGTGCAGAAGCTTACCATGCCTCTGTCCCAATACTGCACCAATGGCATGGTCACTGGCATCACACATTAGTTTAAATGGTAATGTCCAGTCTGGTGCAGAGATGACTGGTGCTGTGACCAGCTTAGCTTTCAGGGTCTCAAACGCCTGCAGACACTCCTTATCAAAGATAAATGGCGTGTCAGCAGCTAGCAGATTACTCAGAGATTTGGAAATTTTTGAAAAATCCTTTATAAACCTTCTGTAGAATCCTGCATGCCCCAGAAAGATTCTGATTGCCTTAACATTGGTAGGTGGTGGTAATTTTTCAATTACTTCAACTTTAGCTTGATCCACCTCTATTCCCTTGTTTGAAATTTTATGCCCAAGGACAACTCCTTCAGTCACCATAAAGTGACATTTTTCCCAGTTTAAAACTAGGTTGGTCTCTTGGCATCTTTTCAGAACAAGTGCTAGATGGTTAAGGCAGGAGCTGAATGAGTCTCCAAATACTGAAAAGTCATCCATGAAGACTTCCAGAAATTTCTCTACCATATCTGAGAAGATAGAGAGCATGCACCTCTGAAAGGTTGCAGGTACATTGCACAGACCAAAAGGCATCCTCCTGTAGGCAAATACTCCAGAAGGACATGTAAATGCTGTTTTCTCTTGGTCCTGAGGATCTACTGCAATTTGGTTGTAACCTGAATAGCCATCCAAAAAATAGTAGTATTCATGACCTGCTAGTCTCTCTAGCATCTGGTCTATGAATGGTAAAGGAAAATGATCCTTTCTGGTGACTGTATTGAGCCTTCTGTGGTCAATACACATGCGCCACCCTGTAACTGTTCTTGTAGGAACTAGTTCATTCTTTTCATTATGAACCACTGTCATGCCTCCCTTCTTAGGGACAACGTGGACAGGGCTCACCCAGGGGCTATCAGAAATAGGATAAATAATCCCAGCCTCTAGTAACTTAGTGACCTCTTTCTGCACCACCTCCTTCATGGCTGGATTTAGCCGCCTTTGTGGTTGAACCACTGGCTTAGCATCATCCTCCAATAGGATCTTGTGCATGCATCTTGCTGGGCTAATACCCTTAAGATCACTTATGGACCACCCAAGAGCTGTCTTATATGTCCTTAGCACTTCAATTAGTGCTTCCTCTTCCTGTGGATTTAAAGCAGAGCTTATGATCACTGGAAAAGTGTCACCTTCTCCCAGAAATGCATATTTCAGGGATGGTGGTAGTGGCTTGAGCTCGGGTTTAGGAGGCTTATCTTCTTCCTGAGGAATTTTTAGAATTTCTTTTATTTCCTTTGGTTCCTCCAGATCAGGCTGAACATCTTTAAAGATGTCATCTAGCTCTGATTCAAGACTTTCAGTCATATTGACCTCCTCCACCAAAGAGTCAATAATATCAGTGCTCATGCAGTCATTTGATGTGTCTGGATGCTGCATAGCTTTGACAACATTCAACTTGAACTCATCCTCATTGACTCTCAGGGTTAATTCCCCTTTTTGGACATCAATGAGGGTCCGTCCAGTTGCTAGAAAAGGTCTTCCTAGAATGAGAGTTGCACTCTTGTGCTCCTCCATTTCCAGCACTACAAAGGCAGTGGGAAAGGCAAATGGCCCAACCTTGACAATCATGTCCTCAATTATGCCTGATGGGTATTTAATGGAGCCATCAGCAAGTTGGAGATATATCCTGGTTGGTTTGACTTCTTCAGTCAAGCCAAGCTTTCTGATAGTGGATGCAGGTATTAGGTTGATACTTGCCCCAAGATCACATAGAGCTTTATTGGTACAAGTACCGTCTAATGTGCATCGTATCATAAAGCTTCTAGGATCTTTAAGCTTCTCTGGTAAGCTCTTTAATATGACTGCACTGCATTCTTCAGTGAGAAAAACTTTTTCAGTTTCTCTCCAATCCTTCTTATGATTTAAGATCTCTTTCATGAACTTAGCATAAGAAGGTATTTGCTCAAGTGCCTTTGCAAACGGAATCTTTATTTCAAGAGTCCTTAGGTAGTCTACAAAGCGGGCAAATTGCTTATCCTGCTCCGCTTGGCAGAGTTTCTGAGGATAAGGCATCTTGGCTTTATATTCTTCAACCTTAGTTGCTGCAGGTTTATTCCTTATAGAAGTGGTTGGAGAAGCCTGCTTTAGGGGGTTGTTATCAGTACTTGCAAGTGTCTGACCCCTTTGTGGCGTTTGAACGCCAGGATTAGGTGCTTTTTAGGATTAGGATCAGTGGCCACTGCCATAACTTCTTCTTTTGTAGAGAACTCATTGCTAGAGTACAAATATTGATTTCTAGCAACAGTATCTATAAGCTCTTGAGCCTCTTCAATCGTCTTCCTCATATGTATAGATCCACCAGATGAGTGGTCTAGAGACATCTGAGCTTTTTCTGTAAGCCCATAGTAGAAGATGTCTAACTGTACCCACTCTGAAAACATTTCAGAGGGGCATTTTCTTAGCATACCTCTATACCTCTCCCAGGCATTATAAAGGGATTCATTATCCTCTTGTTTAAAGCCTTGGATGTCCAGCCTTAGCTGTGTCATCCTTTTTGGAGGGTAAAATTGATTCAGGAATTTGTCTGATAACTGTTTCCATGTCTTTATGCTTGCTGTAGGTTGGTTATTCAACCACCTCTTGGCTTGATCTTTTACAGCAAATGGAAACAGTAACAGTCTGTAGACATCCTGATCCACCTCTTTATCATATACTGTGTCAGCAATTTGTAAGAATTGTGCCAGAAACGCAGTAGGTTCTTCCTGTGGAAGACCGGAATACTGGCAATTTTGCTGCACTATGATAATGAGTTGAGGATTTAGCTCAAAGCTGCTTGCTTTAATGGGAGGTATACAGATGCTACTCCCATATGCAGCTGTAATGGGGTTAGCATATGACCCCAGAGTCCTTCTGGACTGTTCAATTCCACTTAGGTCTATGATGGAGAAAAGGAATATGATATGAATTCACAAGTAAAGTAAATATTTTTTTTTAATTAAAGGTGACCGAAAAAAATATAAAATAAATGGAAAATAAAATAAAATTTTGAAAAATAAAATCAAAGCAAATTGAAAACTAAATTAATTAATTAATTAAAAAGATTTTGGAATTAGCAATTAAAAAGATATGATTGAGAATTATTTTGAAAAAGATATGATTGAGAAGATATGATTTTGATTTTGCCTAATTTAATGCAAAATTTCGAAAATTATGAGTAAAACAAGGAAAGGATATTTTTTATTTTTAAATTTTAATGAGGAAAGAGAAAAACAACAGAACGAAACTAAACTTAGAAATTTTAGATCAAAACAAAGAGAACAAACAAGAAAACTTTGAATGTCAAGATGAACACCAAGAACACTTTGAAGATCAAGATGAACACCAAGAACAAATTTTTGAAAAATTTTTAAGTGAATAAAAGCAGAAAAGACACCAAAGTTAAAATTTTTAGAAAATCAAACACAAATTTTCGAAAACTTAAAGGAAAACACAAAGAAGACACCAAACTTAAAATATAAAACTAAACTCAAATAAAAGACTCTAAACCAACAAAAATAAAATAGTCCTAATCTAAGCAACAAGATAAACCGTCAGTTGTCCAAACTCGAACAATCCCCGGCAATGGCGCCAAAAACTTGGTGCACGAAATTGCAATCACACTTTTGCAACCCCGCACAACTAACCAGCAAGTGCACTGGGTCGTCCAAGTAATACCTTACGTGAGTAAGGGTCGATCCCACAGAGATTGTCGGCTTGAAGCAAGCTATGGTTTTCTTGTAAATCTTAGTCAGGATATCAATAATTATCAGGGTTGATTGTGAAAAATAAAAGAACATGAAATAAGTACTTGTTTTGCAGTAATGGGGAACAGGTTGAGGTTTTGGAGATGCTCCTTCTTCTGAATCTCTGCTTTCCTACTGTCTTCTTCTTCAAGCACGCAAGGCTCCTTCCATGGCAAGCTGTATGCAAGGGTTTCACCGTTGTCAGTGGCTACCTCCCATCCTCTCAGTGGAAATGTTCAACGCACCCTGTTACGGCACGGCTATCCATCTGTCGGTTCTCAATCAGGCCGGAATAGAATCCAATGATTCTTTTGCGTCTGTCAGTAACGCCCCGCCCTCAGGAGTTTGAAGCTGGTCACAGTTATTCAATCATTGAATCCTACTCAGAATACCACAGACAAGGTTTAGACCTTCTGGATTCTCTTGAATGCCGCCATCAGTTCTAGCTTATACCACGAAGATTCTGGTTAAGGAATCCAAGAGATATCTACTCAATCTAAGGTAGAACGGAGGTGGTTGTCAGGCACGTGTTCATAGTTGAGAATATGATGAGTGTCACGGATCATCACATTCATCCGGGTTAAGAACAAGTGATATCTTAGAACGGAAGCAAGCATGATTGAATAAGAAACAGTAGTAATTGCATTAATCCATCAAGACACAGCAGAGCTCCTCACTCCCAACCATGGGGTTTAGAAACTCATGTCGTGGAAGGTACACAAAGAAACGTGTAAAGTGTCATGAGGTACAGATACAATGTCAAAAGATCCTATTAATAGTGAACTAGTAACCTAGGGTATACAGAAATGAGTAAATGACGTAAAAATCCACTTCTGGGTCCACTTAGTGTGTACTTGGGCTGAGCATTGAAGCTTTCATGTGTAGAGACTTTTTCTAGAGTTAAACGCCAGCTTTTATGCCAGTTTGGGCGTTTAACTCCAATTTTTATGCCAGTTCCAGCGTTAAACGCTGGGAATTCTGAAGCTGATTTGCAACGCCGGTTTGGGCCATCAAATCTCGGGCAAAGTATGGACTATTATATATTGCTGGAAAACCCAGGATGTCTACTTTCCAACGCCGTTGAGAGCGCGCCAATGGGGTCTCTGTAGCTCCAGAAAATCCACTTTGAGTGCAGGGAGGTCAGAATCCAACAGCATCTGCAGTCCTTTTCAGCCTCTAAATCAGATTTTTGCTCAGGACCCTCAATTTCAGCCAGAAAATACCTGAAATCACAAAAAAAAACACACAAAAATCATAGTAAAGTCCAGAAAAGTGAATTTTAACTAAAAACTAATAAAAATATAATAAAAACTAACTAAAATATACTAAAAATATACTAAAAACAATGCCAAAAAGCGTATAAATTATCCGCTCATCAGATGCCATAAATGGTTATGGAAAAACAAAAAGCAACGCGTTTACCACACCAAACTTAGAAGGTTTGCTCGTCCTCGTGCAAAAGAAGAAAGAAGGGAGTAGAAGAAGAGGAAATAGAGGAGATGGAGGGGGGCTTTGTGTTTCGGCCAAGGGGGAGAAGTAGTGTTTAGGTTGTGTGAAAATGAGGGGGTGAAGATGGGTTTATATAGGGGTGGAGAGGTATTGAGGTGATTGGTGAGTGGGTGAAGAAGAGAAAGAGTGGTGGGGTAAGTGGGGATCCTGTGGGGTCCACAGATCCTGAGGTGTCAAGGATAGCTAATCCCTGCACCCAGTGGCGTGCAAAACGCCCTTTTCTGCCAATCCTGGCGTTAAACGCCAGGTTGCTGCCCATTTCTGGCATTTAACGCCAGTTTCTTGCCCATTCCTGGCGTTAAACACCAGTCTGGTGCCCCTTTCTGACGTTAAACGCCTAGAATGGTGACAGACTAGGCGTTAAACGCCCATTTGCTACCCTTACTGGCGTTTAAATGCCAGTAGGTTTTTCCTCCAGGGTGTGCTATTTTTCTTTCTGTTTTTTATTCTGTTATTGCTTTTTCAATTGATTTTGTGACTTCACATGATCATCAACCTACAGAAAACATAAAATAACAATGTAAAATAGATAAATATAACATTGGGTTGCCTCCCAACAAGCGCTTCTTTAATGTCAGTAGCTTGACAGTGGGCTCTCTTGGAGCCTCACGGATACTCAGAGCAATGTTGGAACCTCCCAACACCAAACTTAGAGTTTGACTGTGGGGGTTCAACACTAAACTTAGAATTTGGTTGTGGCCTCCCAACACCAAACTTAGAGATTGACTGTGGGGGCTCTGTTTGACTCTGTTTTGAGAGAAGCTTTTCATGCTTCCTCCCTTTCCTGTCTGCAAACCATGGTACTTCCTGAATGGCGAAGAGTTGCTCATCCGGAAAGGTTTCAGAGATCTCAGTAGGAGGGTGGGGCGCTCCTGCTACTGGTTCTATCCGGGACAGGTGATCAGCTACTTGATTTTCTGTCCCTTTTCTGTCTCTTATTTCTATATCAAACTCTTGCAGAAGCAACACCCATCTTATGAGCCTGGGTTTTGAATCCTGCTTTGTGAGTAGATATTTAAGAGAAGCATGGTCAGTGTACACAATCACTTTTAATCCTACTAGATAGGATCTAAACTTGTCAATGGCATAAACCACTACAAGTAACTCTTTTTCTGTGGTTGTGTAATTCTTCTGTGCATCATTTAAAACACGGCTAGTATAATAAATGACGTGCAGAAGCTTGTTATGTCTCTGTCCTAACACTGCACCTATGGTATGGTCACTGGCATCACACATTAGTTCGAATGGTAATGTCAAGTCTGGTGCAGAGATGACTGGTGTTGTGACCAGCTTAGCTTTCAGAGTCTCAAACGCCTGCAGACACTCCTTATCAAAGATAAATGGCGTGTCAGCAGCTCGCAGATTACTCAGAGGTTTGGCAATTTTTTTGAAAAATCCTTTATAAACCTTCTGTAGAATCCTGCATGCCCCAGAAAGCTTCTGATTGCCTTAACATTGGCAGGTGGTGGTAATTTTTCAATTACCTCCACCTTAGCTTGATCCACTTCTATTCCTTTGTTCGAAGTTTTGTGCCCAAGGACAATTCCTCTAGTCACCATAAAGTGACATTTTTCCCAGTTTAAGACCAGGTTAGTCTCTTGGCATCTTTTCAAAACAAGTGCTAGATGGTGAAGGCAGGAGCTAAATGAGTCTCCAAATACTGAAAAGTCATCCATGAAGACTTCCAGAAATTTCTCTACAATATCTGAGAAAATAGAGAGCATGCACCTCTGAAAGGTTGCAGGTGCATTACACAGACCAAAAGGCATCCTTCTGTAGGCAAATACTCCAGAAAGACATGTGAATGCTGTTTTCTCTTGGTCCTGAGGATCTACTGCAATTTGGTTGTAACCTGAATAGCCATCCAAAAAGCAGTAGTATTCATGACCTGCTAGTCTCTCTAGCATCTGGTCTATAAATGGTAAAGGAAAATGATCCTTTCTGGTGGCTGTATTGAGCCTTCTGTAGTCAATACACATACGCCACCCTGTAGTTGTTCTTGTAGGAACCAGTTCATTCTTTTCATTATGAACCATTGTCATGCCTCCCTTTTTGGGGGACAACATAGACAGGGCTCACCCAGGGGCTATCAGAAATAGGATAAATAATCCCAGCCTCTAGTAACTTAGTGACCTCTTTCTGCACCACCTCCTTCATGGCTGGATTTAGCCGCCTCTGTGGTTGAACCACTGGCTTAGCATCATCCTCCAATAGGATCTTGTGCATGCATCTTGCTGGGCTAATGCCCTTAAGATCACTTATGGACCACCCAAGAGCTGTCTTGTGTGTCCTTAGCACTTGAATTAGTGCTTCCTCTTCCTGTGGATTTAAAGTAGAGCTTATGATTACTGGAAAAGTGTCACTTTCTCCCAGAAATGCATATTTCAGGGTTGGTGGTAGTGGCTTGAGCTCGGATTTAGGAGGCTTATCCTCTTCCTGAGGAATTTTCAGAATTTCTTTTATTTCCTTTAGTTCCTCCAGATCAGGCTGAACATCTTTAAAGATGTCCTCTAGCTCTGATTCGAGACTTTCAGTCATATTGACCTCCTCTACCAAAGAGTCAAAATATCAGTGCTCATGCAATCATTTGATGTGTCTGGATGCTGCATAGCTTTGACAACATTCAACTTGAACTCATCCTCATTGACTCTCAGGGTTAATTCCCCTTTTTGGACGTCAATGAGAGTTCGTCCAGTTGCTAGGAAGGGTCTTCCTAGGATGAGAGTTGCACTCTTGTGCTCCTCCATTTCCAGTACTACAAAGTCAGTTGGAAAGGCGAATGGCCCAACCTTGATAATCATGTCCTCAATTATGCCTGATGGGTATTTAATGGAGCCATCAGCAAGTTGGAGGCATATCCAGGTTGGTTTCACTTCTTCAGTCAACCCAAGCTTTCTGATAGTGGATGCAGGTATTAGATTGATACTTGCTCCAAGGTCACATAGGGCTCTCTTGGTACAAGCACCTTCTAATGTGCATGGTATCATAAAGCTTTCTGGATTTTGAAGCTTCTCTGGTAAGCTCTTCAGAATGACTGCACTACATTCTTCAGTGAGAAATACGTTTTCAGTTTCTCTCCAATCCTTCTTATGACTTAAGATCTCTTTCATGAACTTAGCATAAGAGGGTATTTGCTCAAGTGCTTCTGCAAACGGAATCTTTATTTCAAGAGTCCTGAGATAGTCTGCAAAGCGGGCAAATTGCTTATCCTATTCCGCTTGGCATAGTTTCTGAGGATAAGGCATCTTGGCTTTATACTCTTCAACCTTAGTTGCTGCAGGTTTATTTCCTACTGAAGTGGTTGGATAAGCCTTCTTAGAGGGGTTACTATCAGCACTCTCAGGTGTCTGACTCCTCATTGGCGTTTGAACGCCAGGATTGGGTGAGGAATGGGCGTTTAACGCCAACTTTTCCTCCCTTTCTGGCGTTTGAACGCCAGAACTGGGCAGGGAATGGGCGTTTAACGCCAACTTTTCCCCCCTTTCTGGCATGTGAACGCCAGAAGTATTCCTCTCTGGGCTCTTACTGTCCTCAGAGGGATTTTGGATAGTGGTTTGGTTATCCTCTGTCAGTTGTTCCTTTCTTAGCTTTCTGCTGCTTTGAGTTGACACATTCAATGTTTTCCCACTCCTTAATTTAACAACTTGGCATTCTTCTGTTATCTGTTTAGATAGTTGCTGTCTTGTCTGATTTAATTGCGCTTCCATATTCTTGTTAGCAATTTTAGTTTCTTGGAGCATCTCTTTAAATTCTGCTAACTATTTTGTCATCATGAGTAATTGCTGATTAAGTTCAACCATCTGTTCTTGAGGGTTAGGATCAGTAGTTACTGCCATAGCTTCTTCTTTTATAGAGGACTCACTGCTTGAGTATAAATGTTAATTTCTAGCAACTGTATCTATGAGCTCTTGAGCCTCTTCAATCGTCTTCCGCATGTGTATAGATCCACCAGCTGAGTGGTCTAAAGACATCTGAGCTTTTTCTGTGAGCCCATAATAGAAGATGTCTAACTGTACCCACTCTGAAAACATTTCAGAGGGGCATTTTCTTAGCATACCTCTGTACCTCTCCCAGCATTATAAAGGGATTCATTATCCTCTTGTTTAAAGCCTTGGATGTCCAGCCTTAGCTATGTCATCCTTTTTGGAGGGTAAAATTGATTCAGGAATTTGTCTGATAACTGTCTCCATGTTTTTATGCTTGCTATGGGTTGGTTATTCAACCACCTCTTAGCTTGATCCTTTACAGCAAATGGAAATAGTAACAGTCTGTAGACATCCTGATCCACCTCTTTATCACGTACTGTGTCAGCAATTTGTAAGAACTGTGCCAGAAACTCAGTAGGTTCTTCCTGTGGAAGACCAGAATACTGGCAATTTTACTGCACCATGATAATGAGTTGAGTATTTAGCTCAAAGCTGCTTGCTTTAATGGGAGGTATACTGATACTACTCCCATATGCAGCTGTGATGGGGTTAGCATATGACCCCAAAGTCCTTCTGGACTGCTCAATTCCAGTTAGGTCTACGATGGAGAAAGGGAGATGATGCGGATATTATTATTTTTATTTTTTTATTTTTTTATTTTATTTAATTAAAAGTGACCGAAAATAATAAAATAAAATTTCGAAAACTAAAAGAAAATAAAATCAAAGCAAATTGAAAACTAAATTAATTAACTAATTAAAAAGATTTTGGAATTAGCAATTAAAAAGATATGATTGAAAAGATATGATTGCAAAATGATTGAAAAGATATGATTGAAGAAATTAAAAAGATTTGATTTTTGAAAAAGATTTGAAAAGATCAATTTTTGAAATTAGAATTTTGACTTGACTAAAAAAAATATGATTTTGAAAATCTTTGACTAATTTAATGCAAAATTTCGAAAATTATGAGTAAAATAAGGAAAGGATATTTTTTTTGATTTTTTAAATTTTAATGAGGAAAGAGAAAAACAACAAAAAGACACTAAACTTAGAAATTTTAGATCAAAACAAAGAGAACAAACAAGAAATCTTTGAATGTCAAGATGAACACCAAGAACACTTTGAAGATCAAGATAAACACCAAGAACAATTTTTAGAAAATCAAACACAAATTTTCGAAAATTTAAAAGAAAACACAAAGAAGACACCAAACTTAAAATATGAAACTAAACTCAAATAAAAGACTCTAAACCAACAAAAATAAAATATTCCTAATCTAAGCAACAAGATAAACCGTCAGTTGTCCAAACTCGAACAATCCCCGGCAATGGCGCCAAAAACTTGGTGCACGAAATTGCAATCACACTTTTGCAATCCCGCACAATTAACCAGCAAGTGCACTGGGTCGTCCAAGTAATACCTTACGTGAGTAAGGGTCGATCCCACGGAGATTGTCGGCTTGAAGCAAGCTATGGTTATCTTGTAACTCTTAGTCAGGATATCAATAATTCTCAGGTTTAATTGTGAAAAGTAGAAGAACATGAAATAAATACTTGTTTTGCAGTAATGGAGAGCAGGTTGAGGTTTTGGAGATGCTCTATCTTCTGAATCTCTGCTTTCCTACTGTCTTCTTCTTCAAGCACGCAAGGCTCCTTCCATGGCAAGCTGTATGTAGGGTTTCACCGTTGTCAATGGCTACCTCCCATCCTCTCAGTGAAAATGTTCAACGCGCTCTGTCACAGCACGGCTATTCATCTGTCGGTTCTCAATCAGGTTGGAATAGAATCCAGTGATTCTTTTGCGTCTGTAACTAACGCCCAGCCATCAGGAGTTTGAAGCTCGTCACAGTCATTCAATTCTTGAATCCTACTCAGAATACCACAGACAAGGTTTAGACTTTCCAGATTCTCTTGAATGCCGCCATCAATTCTAGCTTATACCACAAAGATTCTGATTAAAAAATCCAAGAGATATCTACTCAATCTAAGGTAGAACGGAGGTGGTTGTCAGGCACACGTTCATAGGTGAGAATGATGATGAGTGTCACGGATCATCACATTCATCAAGTTTAGGAGCAAGTGATATCTTAGAATAGAAGCAAGCGTGATTGAATGAAAAACAGTAGTAATTGCATTAATCCATCAAGACACAGCAGAGCTCCTCACCTCCCAACCATGGGGTTTAGAGACTCATGCCGTAAAAGATACAATAAGAAACATGTAATGTGTCATGAGGTAAAGATACAATGTCAAAATATCCTATTTATAGTGAACTAGTAACCTAGGATATACAGAAAGTAGTAAATGACGTAAAAATCCACTTCTGCGGTCCACTTGGTGTGTGCTTGGGCTGAGCATTGAAGCTTTCATGTGTAGAGACTTTTTCTGGAGCAGCTTTTGTGCCAGTTTGGGCGTTTAACTCCAATTTTTGTGCCAGTTCCGGCGTTAAACGCCGGGAATTCTGAAGCTGATTTGCAACGCCGGTTTGGGCCATCAAATCTCGGAAAAAGTATGGACTATTATACATTGCTGGAAAGCCCAGGATGTCTACTTTCTAACGCAATTGAGAGCGCGCAAATTGGGCTTCTGTAGCTCCAGAAAATTCACTTCGAGTACATGGAGGTCAGAACCCAACAGCATCTGCAGTCCTTTTTCAGCCTCTGAATCAGATTTTTGCTCAGGTCCCTCAGTTTCAGCCAGAAATTACCTGAAATCACAGAAAAACACACAAACTCATAGTAAAGCCCAAAAAAGTGAATTTTAAATAAAAACTAATAAAAACATACTAAAAACTAACTAAAATGTACTAAAAACATACAAAAATAGTGCCAAAAAGCGTATAAATTATCCGCTCATCAGCTGCCTACTATATTCTTTGGGTATGAACCTCACTGCCTTGTAGTTTGCAATGTCTGCAAACCATGGCACTTCCTGGATGGCAAAGAGTTTCTCATCCGGAAAGTTTTCAGAGATCTCAGTAAGAGGGAGGGACGCCCCTTCTACTGGTTCTATTCCAGACAGGTGATCTGCTACTTGATTTTCTGTCGCTTTTCTGTCTCTTATTTCTATATCAAACTCTTGCAGAAGCAACACCCATCTTATGAGTCTGGGTTTTGAATCCTGCTTTGTGAGTAGATATTTAAGAGCAACATGGTCAGTGTACACAATCACTTTTGATCCTACTAAATAAGATCTGAACTTGTCAATGGCGTAAACCACTGCAAGTAACTCTTTTTTGTGGTTGTGTAGTTCTTCTGTGCTTTATTTAGAACACGACTGACATAATAAATGACGTGCAGAAGCTTGTCATGCCTTTGTCCCAACACTGCACCAATGGCATGGTCACTGGCATCACACATTAATTCAAATGGTAATGTTCAGTCTGGTGCAGAGATGACTGATGCTGTGACTAGCTTAGCTTTCAGAGTTTCAAATGCCTGCAGACACTCTTTATCAAAGATAAATGGCGTGTCAGCAGCTAGCAGATTACTCAGAGGTTTGGCAATTTTTGAAAAATCCTTTATTAACCTCCTATAAAATCATGCATGCCCCAGAAAGCTTCTAATTGCCTTAACATTGGCAGGTGGTGGTAATTTTTCAATTACCTCTACCTTAGCTTGATCCACTTCTATTCCCTTGTTCAAAATTTTGTGTCCAAGGACAATTCCTTCAGTCACCATAAAGTGACATTTCTCCCAGTTTAAAACCAGGTTAGTCTCTTGGCACCTCTTTAGAACAAGTGCTAGATAGTCAAGACAGGAGCTGAATGAGACTCCAAATACTGAAAAGTCATCCATGAAGACTTCCAGAAATTTTTCCACCATATCAGAGAAAATTGAGAGCATGCACCTTTGAAAGGTTGCAAGTGCATTGCACAGACCAAATGGCATCCTTCTGTATGTAAATACTCCAGATGGACATGTGAATGCTATTTTCTCTTGATCCTGGGGATCTACTGCAATTTGATTATAACCTGAATATCCATCCAGGAAGCAGTAGTATTCATGACCTGCTAGTCTTTCTAGCATCTAGTCTATGAAGGGTAAAGGAAAATGATCCTTTCTGGTAGCTGTATTGAGCCTTCTATAATCAATACACATACGCCACCCTGTAACTGTTCTTGTAGGAACTAGTTCATTTCTTTCATTATGAACCACTGTCATGCGACCCTTCTTAGGGACGACTTGGACAGGGCTTACCCAGGGGCTATCAGAAATAGGATAAATAATCCCAGCCTCTAGTAACTTAGTGACCTCCTTCTGCACCACCTCCTTCATGGCTGGATTTAGCCGCCTCTTTGGTTGAACCACTGGCTTAGCGTCACCCTCCAATAGGATTTTGTGCATGCATCTGGCTGGGCTAATACCCTTAAGATCACTGATGGACCACCCAAGGGCTGTCTTGTGTGTCCTTAGCACTTGAATTAGTGCTTCCTCTTCCTGTGGCTCTAAGGTAGAGCTTATGATCACAGGGAAGGTATCACCTTCTCCCAAAAATGCATATTTCAGGGATGGTGGTAATGGTTTGAGCTCGGCTTTTGGAGGTTTCTCCTCTTCCTGAGGGATTTTTAGAGGTTCTATTATTTTCTCTGGTTCCTCCAGATCAGGCTGAACATCTTTAGAGATATCCTCTAGCTCTGATTCGAGACTCTCAGTCATATTGACCTCTTTTACCTAAGAGTCAATAATATCAATGCTCATGCAGTCATTTGGGGTGTCTGGATGCTGGATAGCTTTGACAACATTCAACTTGAACTCATCCTCATTGACTCTCAAGGTTACTTCCCCTTTTTGAATGTCAATAAGGGTTCGGCCAGTTGCTAGGAAAGGTCTTCCTAGAATGAGAGTTGCACTCTTGTGCTCCTCCATTTCCAGCACCACAAAGTCAATGTGAAAGGCAAATGGCCCAACCTTGACAATCATGTCTTCAATCACGCCTGATGGGTATTTAATGGAGCCATCAGCAAGTTGGAGACATATCCGGGTTGGTTTAACTTCATCAGTCAACCCAAGCTTTTTGATAGTAGATGCAGGTATTAAGTTGATACTTGCCCCAAGATCACATAGAGCTTGCTTGGTACAAGTACCCTCTAATGTGCATGGTATCATAAAGTTTCCAGGATCTTTAAACTTCTTAGGTAAGCTTTTCAGAATTACTACACTGCATTCTTTAGTGAGGTAAACTTTTTCAGTTTCCCTCCAATCCTTCTTATGACTTAAGATCTCTTTCATGAACTTAGCATAAGAGGGTATTTGCTCAAGTGCTTCTGCAAATGAAATCTTTATTTCAAGAGTCCTGAGATAGTCTACAAAGCGGGCAAATTGCTTATCCAGTTCCACTTGGCGGAGTTTATGAGGATAGGGCATTTTGGCTTTGTATTCCTCAATCTTAGTTGCTGTAGGTTTATTGCCTACAAATGTGGGTTGAGAAGCCTTTTTAGAGAGGTTGCTATCAGCACTTGTATGTGTCTGATCCCCATTGCTGTTTGAATGCCAGGGGTGGAAGCTGGAGTGGCATTAGACGCCAGCTCCTCACCTATTTCTGGCGTCTGAACGCCATAACTGTGCTTCCTTTGGGCATTCAACGCCAATTCCTTGCTTGTTTCTGGCATTGAACACCAAGACTGAGCATGGTTTGGGCATTCAACGCTAGCTTTCCACCCATTTTCTGGCGTTTGAGCGCCATAATTATTCCTCTCTGGGCTCTTACTGTCCTCAGATGGATTTTGGGTAGTTTGCTCATTTCTTGGCTTCCTGCTACCTTGAAGTGAGGTATTTAATATTTTTCCACTTCTTAATTGAACTGCTTGGCACTTTTCTGTTATTTGTTTTGATAACTGCTGTTCTGTTTGCTTCAACTGGACTTCCATATTCATATTAGCCATTCTTGTTTCTTGTAGTATCTCCTTGAATTTGGCTAGCTGCTTTGTTAGAAAATCCAGTTGCTGATTGAATTTAGTAACTTGTTCTACAGGGCTGAGTTCAGCAGTTACTGTTTTAGCCTCTTCGTTGATGGAAGATTCGCTGCTTAGGTACAGATGCTGATTTCTGGCAACTGTATCAATAAGCTCTTGAGCTTCTTCTATTGTCTTTCTCATGTGTATAGATCCACCAGCTGAGTGGTCTAGAGAAATCTGAGCTCTTTCTGTAAGCCCATAGTAGAAGATGTCTAACTGCACCCACTCTGAAAATATTTCAGAGGGGCATTTTCTTAGCATCTCTCTGTATCTCTCCCAAGCATCATAAAGGGATTCATTATCTCCTTGTTTAAAGCCTTGAATGCTCAGTCTTAGCTGTGTCATCCGTTTTGGAGGAAAATAGTGATTCAGGGATTTTTCTAACAGTTGTTTCCATGTCTTTATGCTGTCCTTAGGTTGGTTATTTCACCACCTCTTAGCTTGGTCTTTTACAACAAATGGAAACACTAACAGTCTATAGACATCCTAATCTACTTCCTTATCATGTATTGTGTTAGCAATTTGTAAAAATTGTGCCAGAAACTCTATAGGTTCTTCCTGTGGAAGACCAAAATGCTGGCAACTTTGCTGCACCATGATAATGAGCTGAGGATTCAACTCAAAACTACTGACTCCAGTGGAGGGTATATAGATACTACTCCCATATGAAGCAGTAGTGGGGTTAGCATATGACCCCAGAGTCCTTCTGGACTGTTCATTTCCACTTTAAGTCCATGATGGAAAAAGGAAGATGATGTGGATTTATTTTATTTATTTTATACAAAAAAATAATTTCCGAAATAACAAAATAAATTAAAATAAATACTAAAATAATAAATAAAAAGAAATAAAAAAATAAAAATAAAAATAAAAAAATTGAAAGAATTTTTTTTTGAAAAATTTCGAAAAGTGAGGAAAGAGAAAGTGATTAGGATATTTTTGAAATTGAAATCTAATTTTTTTAAATTAAAAAATATGGCTTAAAATTAGTTAGAAAATATATTTTTTTGAATTTTGAATTTTATGATGAAAGAGAAAAACACACAAAAGACACAAGACTTAAAAATTTTTAGATCTAATGCTCCTTGTTTTCGAAAATTTTGGAGGAAAAACACCAAGGAACACCAAACTTAAAAATTTTAAGATCAAAACACAAGGAAGACTCAAGAACACCTTGAAGATTCACAAGAACACCAAGAACAAAAGAAAGAACATCAAACTTAAAATTTTTAGAAAATCACAATAAAATTTTCGAAAATTAAAGATTAACAAGAAAACACCAAACTTAAAGTTTGGCACAAGATTTAATCAAAGAAAAATTATTTTCGAAAAAAATTTTAAAAGGAAGATACCCAATTGCCAAGAACATAAGCCAACACTCTAGCCAACTGAGCTATAAATGTAAGGTGTTTTAATATTGTATATAAAAAATATATTTTTTGAAAACTAATATTTTGAAAAAGCACAAGGAAAACACGAAAAATACACAAAATAGGAAAAATCAAAGATCAAACAAGAAAATTTGACAAGAATAATTTGAAGATCAAGGAAAAATAAAGAACACAAATGCAAAAATTTAAAGGAAAATATGAAATATGCAATTGACACCAAACTTAAAGTATAAAACTAAACTCACATAAAAATTAAAAATTAATAAGGAAAAATAATATTTTTGAAAAAAAATTTTGAAAAGAAAATAAAGGACTCAGATTTAATGACTCTATAGCAACAAAAATAAATTATTCCTAATCTAAGCAACAAAATAAACCTTTAGTTGTTCAAACTCGAACAATCCCCGGCAACAGCGCAAAAAACTTGGTGCACGAAATTGTAAATCACACTTTTCACAATTCGTACCACTAACCAGCAAGTGCACTGGGTCGTCCAAGTAATACCTTACGTGAGTAAGGGTCGAATCCCACGGAGATTGTTGGCTTGAAGCAAGCTATGGTTATCTTATTATACTTAGTCAGGATACCAATAGGGTTCTTTAGTCTCAATTGTAAAATAAAGTGAAAGGGCATAAAATAATTAATTGTTACTTAATAATGGAGAATATGTTGGAGTTTTGGAGATGCTTTGTCCTCCTTATTTCAGCTTTCTCTTGTACTCCTCTTCACACACGCAAGGCTCCATCCATGGCAAGCTGTATGTAGGGTGTCACCATTGTCAATGGCTACTTCCCATTCTCTCAGTGAAAATGGTCCAAATGCTCTGTCACAGCACGGCTAATCATCTGTTGGTTCTCGATCATGTCAGAATAGAATCCATTGATTCTTTTGCGTCTGTCACTACGCCCAACAATCGCAAGTTTGAAGCTCGTCACAGCCATTCAATCGTTGAATCCTACTCAGAATACCACAGACAAGGTTTAGACTTTTCGGATTCTCATGAATGCTGCAATCAATTCTAGCTTATACCACGAAGATTCTGGTTAAGGAATCTAAGAGATACTCATTCAATCTACTGTAGAACGGAGGTGGTTGTCAGGTACATGTTCATGGATTGAGGAAGGTGATGAGTGTCACGGATCATCACCTTCTTCATGGTGAAGTGCAAATGAACATCTTAGATAGGAACAAACGTGTTTGAATGGAAAACAGAGATAATTGCATTAATTCATCGAAACGCTGCAGAGCTCCTCACCCCCAACAATGGAGTTTAGAGACTCATTCCGTCAAAGAGTATAAAATTCAAATCTTAAAATGTCATGAGATACAAAATAAGCCTCTAAAAGTTGTTTAAATACTAAACTAGTAACCTAGGTTTACAAAAAGTGAGTAAACTAAGATGGACAGTGCAGAAATCCACTTCTGGGGCCCACTTTGTGTGTGCTGGGGCTGAGACTTAAGCTTCTCACGTGCTTGGGTTGTTTCTGGAGTTGAACGCCAGGTTGTAACCTGTTTCTGGCGTTGAACTCTAACTTGCAACTTGTTTCTGGCGCTGAACGCCAAACTGCAACATGGAACTGGCGTTAAATGCCAGTTTACGTCGTCTATCTTCGGACAAAGTATGGACTATCATATATTGCTGGAAAGCCCTTGATGTCTACTTTCCAGCCCATTTGAGAGCGCGCTAATTGGACTCCTGTAGCTCCAAAAAATCCATTCCGAGTGTAGAGAGGTCAGAATCTAACAGCATCAGCAGTCCTTTTTCAGCCTAAATCAGATTTTTGCTCAGCTCCCTCAATTTCAGCCAGAAAATACCTGAAATTATAGAAAAACATACATACTCATAGTAAAGTCCAGAATTATGAATTTTGCCTAAAAACTAAAAAATTATACTAAAAACTAACTAAAACATACTAAAATCTACATGAAATTACCCCCAAAAAGCATATAAAATATCCACTCATCAGTCCCTCAATTTCAGCCAGAAAATAACTGAAATCACAGAAAAACACACAAACTCATAGTATAGTCCAGAAATGTGAATTTTGTAAAAAAACTAACAAAAATATACTAGAAATTACCTAAAAACAATGCCGAAAAGCGTATAAATTATCCGCTCATCAGGCACGTATAAATTTCCGAGAAGGATATCCGTCAATGAGCAAAATTCTTATATATGAATGAGAAAAAGCTATGCATAGACTCTTGGAAATACGTGTTGAGGTACAGTCTAGGGTTTAGTAGTTGGAGTTGTCGGGTTAGCTGGATAACCAACAGAAGAGACTCATCAGCCATAGGACAGGCATGCATCATATGCATATTGTTTGACTTGCTTGTTTGTGCATTTTTTGGGAATGCCTAAGTGAACTTACCATGTTAATTGTTATATTTGCTACCTGCAGTACTTGTACTCTACCTGTGTTTGTTATGGTCTGTTTGGTTGTCTGTGCGATTCACTAGTGTTGTAGGATTGGAGGAAAGGAGGAGGATTGATGGTTAGATTTAAGTTTTAGTTTAGATAGAAACCCTTAGAGGACCACCCTAACTTATGGTTTCTGCTTTAGTTCTTTAAACTTTATAATCTGAGTGTCGGCATTTTAGGATTGCCTTTAGCTTTTTCGGGGCCTTATATCTTATGTACGTGGCACCTTTACCATGCAGAGAACCTCCGGTTCTCATTCCATACGGATATTTTTGTGTTTTCAAATGCAGGTAGAGAGGCAACTTGCTAGGCGTCTCGAGCTCTGCTGCGAAGTGGATCTTTTGGGACTTTATTTTTGTATAGTTAATATATGATCATATGTATAGAACTCTCTTGATAACTTGCTTTACTTTTGTACCTCTTAGAGGTGTATGGAGAACTAGGGTTTTATTTATGTATTTTGTACTTGGGGTTATGTATATATGTATGTAAATATTCTCCGGCCAGCCTTAACTTAACTTCACAGGCTGAGTCAGGAGCTCCCTATTTTGTACTCTTGACCCTCTACTCTTGTTTTCGTTATATGTATGTTATGAACCTTAGCTTTCTTCGTTGCAAGTAATCCTTATTCTTGAGCGTTGCGCTTTTAATTTTTCAATTTTGTTTTACCTATTCTTCATTGCTCCTAGTATATTACTTTCTTTCAATTATTATACGCATATATATTTTATTATAGCGGTCGTAATACCACACCACCTCTATTTTACAACTTAAGGGTAAAGCTCTGTGTGGTAGGGTGTTACATTATGGTATCTATTCATATCCTGGGTCAAGCTGTCTGACCTGGGACGTTCTACAGACAAAGTGACCGACCTCTTCAGGTCAGGACAACCCAACCTCTTCTCAAAGAGCTCGGCCAAGTCACAGGAAGGCCTAAACAAAGGGCCCAAACAGAGGAACACGTCCCTAATCCAAGGGCAGCCCAAGCCCATAGAGATAAAGGCGGTTCCCTTAAAAGATAAGAGGACCCCAGTCAAATATAAGATAAAGATAAGATAAGATAAGATAACTAACTTATCTCATCTAAAGAGGTCACTCTACACCATTATAAATACACTAGAGCACCCAAGTATAACTCATACTCTGATTCTACTCAATACCTGCTTAATACCCTTGCTAACTTAAGGATCGGAGTCCCTTGCAGGTACCCCCCAGCCTTTGGGGATGAAGGATCAGCACCACTGATGAGCGGATAATTTATACGCTTTTTGGCATTATTTTTAGATAGTTTTTAGTATAATCTAGCTACTTTTAGGGATGTTTTCATTAGTTTTTATGCTAAATTCACATTTCTGGATTTTACTATGAGTTTGTGTGTTTTTCTATGATTTCAGGTAATTTCTGGCTGAAATTGAGGGACCTGAGCAAAACTCTGATAAAAGGCTGACAAAGGACTGCTAATGCTGTTGGATTCTGACCTCCCTGCACTCGAAATGGATTTTCTGGAGCTACAGAATTTCAAATGGCGCGCTCTCAACGGCGTTGGAAAGTAGACATCTAGAGCTCAACGCCAGTTCCATGCAGCATTCTGGAGTCAAACGCCAAAAACACGTCACAAACCAGAGTTGAACGCCAAAAACAATTTACAACTTGGCGTTCAACTCCATTCGGCCATGGCTGGACCTTCATCACTTATGTATTTTCAACGGTGGAGTTTCTACACACCATAGATTAAGGGTGTGGAGCTCTGCTGTACCTCGAGTTTTAATGCAATTACTACTATTTTCTATTCAATTCGACTTATTCTTATTCTAAGATAGTCGTTGCACTTCAACATGATGAATGTGATGATCCGTGACACTCATTATCATTCTCACCTATGAACGCATGACTGACAACCACTTCCGTTCTACCTTAAGACCAGGCGCATATCTCTTGGATTCCTTAATCAAAATCTTCGTGGTATAAGCTAGACATGATGGCGGCATTCATGGGAATCCAGAAAGTCTAACCTTGTCTGTGATATTCCGAGTAGGATTCCAGAATTGAATGACTGTGATGAGCTTCAAACTCGCGATTGCTGGGCGTGATGACAAATGCAAAAGAATCAAGGAATTCTATTCCAACATGATCGAGAACCGACAGATGATTAGCCGTGCTGTGACAGAGCGTTTGGACCATTTTCACTGAGAGGATGGGATGTAGCCATTGACAACGGTGATGCCCTACATACAGCTTGCCATGGAAAGGTGTAAGAAGGATTGGATGAAAGCAGTAGGAAAGCAGAGAATCAGAAGAAACACAGCACCTTCATGCACTTATCTGAAATTCCTACCATTAAATTACATGAGTAACTCTATCTTTATTTTCTGTTTAAATTTGTTATTATTATTTGAAAATCCAATAATTTCTTAATATAGTTGAATTCGCCTGACTGGGATTTACAAGATGACCATAGCTTGCTTCATACCAACAATCTCTATGGGATCGACCCTTACTCACGTAAGGTATTACTTGGACGACCCAGTACACTTGCTGGTTAGTTGTGCGGAGTTGTGACAAAGTGTGATTTATGTTTGAGAGCACCAAGTCTTTGGAGCCATTGTTGATGATCACAATTTCGTCCACCAAGTTTTTGGCGCCGTTTCCGGGGATTGTTTGAGTTTGGACAACTGACGGTTCTTCTTGTTGCTCAGATCAGGTAATTTTCTTTTTGTTTTAGTTTCAAAAATTTTTTTCAAAATTTTTTTTGAAAATTTCTCACCTATTTTCGAAAATTCTCAGAGTTTTCATATAACATGTTTTAGCTTGGCTGGCTATTAAGCCATGTCTAATCCATGGGATTTTGATTGAGGACTATGAATTCATTGTTTTCTTTTTCCTATATGTTTTTTTTCGAAAAAGTAACAAAAATACAAAAAATTCATAAAATCATAAAAATCAAAAAATATTTTGTGTTTCTTGTTTGAGTCTTGTGTCATGTTTTAAGTTTGGTGTCAATTGCATGTTTTAAAAGTCTCTTGCATTTTTCGAAAATTCATGCATTCATAGTATTCTTCATGATCTTCAAGTTGTTCTTGGTAAGTCTTTGATGAGCGGATAATTTATACGCTTTTTGGCATTGTTTTTAGTATGCTTTTAGCATGTTTTAGTTAGTTTTTATTATATTTTTATTAGTTTTTATTTAAAATTCACTTTTCTGGACTTTACTATGAGTTTGTGTATTTTTCTGTGATTTCAGGTATTTTCTGGCTGAAATTGAGGGACCTGAGCAAAAATCTGATTCAGAGGCTGAAAAGGGCTGCAGATGCTGTTGGATTCTGACCTCCCTGCACCCAAAGTGGATTTTCTGAAGATACAGAAACCCAATTGGCGCGCTCTCAACTGCGTTAGAAAGTAGACATCCGGGGCTTTTCAGCAATATATAATAGTCCATACTTTGCTCGAGATTTGATGGGCGAAATAGGCGTTCCAAATCAGCTTCAGAATTCCCGGCGTTAAACGCCGGAACTGGCACAAAAGTGGGAGTTAAACGCCCAAACTGGCACAAAAGCTGGCGTTTAACTCCAAGAAAAGTCTCTACACATGGAAGCTTCAATGCTCAACCCAAGCACACACCAAGTTGGCCCGGAAGTGGATTTTTATGTCATTTACTCATTTCTGTAAACCCTAAGCTACTAGTTCTCTATAAATAAGACCTTTTGCTATTGTATTTTCATCTGGGTTCTTCTGGTTCCCTCTCTGGGGCCGAAGCCAATGATCACCATTATCTCTTATGTATTTTCAACGGTGGAGTTTCTACACACCATAGATTAAGGTGTGGAGCTCTGCTGTACCTCGAGTATTAATGCAATTACTACTATTTTCCATTCAATTCAGTTATTCTTGTTCTAAGATATTCATTCGCACCCAAGAACATGATGAATGTGATGATTATGTGACGCTCATCATCATTTTCACTTATGAACGCGTGCCTGACAACCACCTTCGTTCTACATGCAAACAAGGCTTGAATATTTATCTCTTGGATTCCTTAATCAGAATCTTCGTGGTATAAGCTAGAATCCATTGGCAGCCATTCCTGAGAATCCGGAAAGTCTAAACCTTGTCTGTGGTATTCCGAGTAGAATTCATGGATTGAATGACTGTGACGAGCTTCAAACTCGCAATTGTGGGGCATGTGACAGACGCAAAAGAATCACTGAATTCTATTCCGACATGATCGAGAACCGACAGATGAATAGTCGTGCTGTGACAGAGCGCGTTGAACATTTTCACTGAGAGGACGGGACTGTAGCCATTGACAACGGTGATGCCCAACATACAGCTTGACATGGAAAGGAGTAAGAAGGATTGGATGAAGACAGTAGGAAAGCAGAGAGACGGAAGGGACAAAGCATCTCCATACGCTTATCTGAAATTCTCACCAATGAATTACATAAGTATCTCTATCTTTATCTTATATTTTATTTATCTTTTAATCATTCATCCTCCATAACCATTTGAATCCGCCTGACTGAGATTTACAAGTTGACCATAGCTTGCATCATACCAACAATCTCCGTGGGATCGACCCTTACTCGCGTAAGGTTTATTACTTGGACGACCCAGTGCACTTGTTGGTTAGTTGTGCGAAGTTGTGATAAAGAGTGAGATTACAATTGTGCGTACCATGTTGATGGCGCCATTGATGATCACAATTTCGTGCACCAGTTTTCTTGTTTGATCTTGATGTTTTCTTGTTTTGTGTCTTTTATTGTTTTTCATGTGCATTCTTGCATTCATAGAGTCTAAACATTAAAGATTTCTAAGTTTGGTGTCTTGCATATTTTCTTTGCATAAAATATTTTTCAAAAATATGTTCTTGATGTTCATCATGATCTTCAAGGTGTTCTTGGTGTTCATCTTGACATTCATAGTGTTCTTGCATGCATAATGTGTTTTGATTCATAATTTTCATGTTGTGAGTCATTTTTATGTTTTTCTCTCTCATAATTAAAAATTCAAAAATAAAAAATACATTTTCCTTAATTTTCTCATAAAATTCGAAATTTTGAGTTGACTTAGTCAAAAAATTTTAAAATTAGTTGTTTCTTACAAGTCAAGTCAAAATTTCAATTTTAAAAATCTTATCTTTTCAAAACTTTTTCAAAAATCAAATCTTTTTCATTTTTCTTACTAATTTTCAAAATTTTCTTTTTAAAAATGTTTTTCAAAAATATTTTTCTTAATTTTATCTTTATTTTTAAAAATTATGCTAACAATTAATGTGATTGGTTCAAAAATTTGAAGTTGTTAATTTCTTGTTAGGAAAGGTTCAATCTTTAAATTCTAGAATCTTATCTTTTAGTTTCTTGTTAGTTAAGTAATTAATTTTAATTTTAAAAATTAAATCTATCTTATCCTATCTTTTATATCATATCTTTTTCAAAATTTTATCTTTTTCAAAAATTTGATTTTAAAATATCTTTTCTAACTTCTTATCTTCTTATCTTTTCAAATTTGATTTTCAAATCTTTTTCAACTAACTATTTGATTTTTTGTTTGTTTCTTATCTTTTTTAAAACCACCTAACTACTTTTTCCTCTCTAATTTTCGAAAATATCTCATCCCTTTTTTCAAAATTCTTTTTAAATTAACTAATTGTTTTAAATTTTAATTCTATCTCACCTTTAATTTTCGAAAATCATTAACTCCTTTTCAAAATTAATTTTCGAAAATTTCTCTCTCTCTTCTTCTATTTATTTATTTATTTACTAACACTTCTCTTCACCTCTCTTCATCTCAAATCACTACCCCTATCCTCACCCTTCTTTTTGGATTCTCCTTTCTTTATTCCCTTCTTCTTCTACTAATAATAAGGAACCTCTTTACTGTGAGATAGAGGATTCCTCTTCTTTTTCTGTTCTCTTCTCTTTCATATGAGCATGAACAAGGAAAAAGGCATTCTTGTTGAAGCTGCTCCAGAACCTGAAACGACTCTGAAGAGGAAACTAAGAGAAGCTAAATTGCAACAATCCAGAGACAACATTGCTGAAATTTTCGAATAAGAAAAGGAGATGGCAGCCGAACCTAACAACAATAATGCAAGAAGGATGCTTGTTGATTATACCACACCTACGTCCAAGTTTAATGGAAGAAGCATCTCAATTCCTACCATAAGAGCAAACAATTTTGAGCTGAAACCTCAATTAGTTGCTCTAATGCAACAAAATTGCAAGTTTCATGGACTTCAATCAGAAGCTCCTTACCAGCTCTTAACTAAGTTCTTGTAGATCTATGAGACTGTTAAGACTAATGGAGTAGATCCTGAAGTCTACAGGCTCATGCTTTTCCCTTTTGCTGTAAGAGACAAAGCTAGAATATGGTTGGACTCTCAACCTAAAGATAGCCTGGACTCCTGGGATAAGCTGGTCACGGCCTTCTTGGCTAAGTTCTTTCCTCCTCAAAAGCTGAGCAAGCTTAGAGTGGATGTTCAGACCTTCAAGCAAAAAGATGGTGAATCCCTCTATGAAGCTTGGGAAAGATACAAGAAGATGACCAAAAAGTGTCCTTCTGACATGTTTTCAGAGTGGACCATATTAGATATATTCTATTATGGTCTATCTGAGTTTTCCAAGATGTCATTGAACCACTCTGCAGGTGGATCCATTCACCTAAAAAAAATGCCTGCAGAAGCTCAGGAACTTATTGACATTGTTGCAAATAACCAATTCATGTACACTTCTGAGAGAAATTCCGTGAATAATGGGACACCTCAGAGGAAGGGAGTTCTTAAAATTGATGCTCTGAATGCCATATTGGCTTAGACAAAGTGTTGACTCAGCAAGTCAACATGATTTCTCAAAGTCTGAATGGATGGCAAAATGCATCCAACAGTACTAAAGAGGCATCTTCTGAAGAAGAAGCTTATGATCCTGAAAACCCTGCAATGGCAGAGGTAAATTACATGGGTGAACCTTATGGAAATACCTATAATTCATCATGGAGAAATCATCCGAATTTCTCATGGAAGGGTCAACAAAAGCCTCAACAAGGCTTTAATAATGGTGGAAGAAATAAGTGCAGCAATATCAAGCCTTATCCATCATCTTCTCAGCAACAGACAGAGAATTATGAACAGAATACCTTTAACTTAGCAAACTTAGTCTCTGGTCTGTCTAAGGCCACTTTAAGTTTCATGAATGAAACAAGGTCCTCCATCAGAAATCTAGAGGCACAAGTGGGCTAGCTGAGTAAGAAAATCACTGAAACCCATCCTAGTACTCTCCCAAGCAATACTGAAGAAAATCCAAAAAGAGAGTGCAAGGCCATTGATATAATCAATATGGCCGAATGCAAGGAGGAGGGAGAGGACACGAATCCCAATGAGGAAGATCTCATGGGATGTCTCTCAAGCAGGAAGGAGTTCCCTATTGAGGATCCAAAGGAATCTGAGTCTCATATAGAGACCATAGAGATTCCATTAAATCTTCTTCTGCCATTCATGAGCTCTGAAGATTATTCTTCCTCTGAAGAGGATGAAGATGTAACTGGAGAGCAGGTTGCTCAATATCTAGGAGCCATCATGAAGTTGAATGCCAAGTTATTTGGTAATGAGACTTGGGAAGGTGAACCTCCCTTGCTCATTAGTGAACTTGATACATGGGTTCAGCAAACTTTACCTCAAAAGAAACAAGATCCTGGGAAATTCTTAATACCCTGTACCATAGGCACCATGACCTTTGAGAAAGCTCTGTGTGACCTAGGGTCAGGCATAAATCTTATGCCACTCTCTGTAATGGAGAAGTTGGGGATCATTGAGGTACAGCCTGCCTTATTCTCATTACAATTGGTAGACAAGTCAGTAAGACAAGCTTATAGATTAGTAGAGGAAGTTTTAGTAAAGGTTAAAGGCCTTTACATTCCTGCTGATTTCATAATCTTAGACACTAGGAAGGAGGAGAATGAATGCATCATCCTTGGAAGATCTTTCCTAGCCACAGCAGAGCTGTGATAGATGTTAACAGAGGAGAATTAGTCCTTCAATTGAATGGGGACTACCTTGTGTTTAAGGCACACGGCTAACCTTCTGTAACAAGGGAGAGGAAGCATGAAAAGCTTCTCTCAGTACAGAGTCAAACAAAGCCCCCACAATCAAACTCTAAGTTTGGTGTTGAGAGGGCTCAGCCAAACTCTATGTTTGGTGTTGAATCCCCACATCCAAACTCTAAGTTTGGTGTTGGGAGTCTACAACATTGACCTGATCACCTGTGTGGCTCCATGAGAGCCCACTGTCAAGCTATTGACATTAAAAAAGCACTTATTGGGAGGCAACCCAATTTTTATTTATCTAATTTTACTTTATTGTTCTTTTATGTTTTATTAGGTTCATGATCATGTGGAGTCACGAAAAAAATATTAAAATTAAAAACAGAATCAAAAATAGCAGAAGAAAAATCACACCCTGGAGGAAGGACCTATTGGCGTTTAAACGCCAGTAAGGAGCATCTGGCTGGCGTTCAACGCCAGAACAGAGCATGAATCTGGCGTTGAACGCCAGAAACAAGCAGCATCCTGGCGTTTAAACCCCACGAACATACCCTGAGGAGACCTGGCACTGAACGCCAGAAACAAGCATGGAACTGGCATTCAACGCCAGAAACATGCTGCAGTTGAGCGTTGAACGCCCAGAACATGCATCACCTCGGTGTTTAAACGCTAGAATTGCATGCAAAGGCATTGTACATGCCTAATTAGTTCAGGGATGTAAATCTTTGACACCTCAGGATCTGTGGACCCCACAAGATCATCTCAGGATCTGCGGACCTCACAGGATCTCCACCTACCTCACCCTATCTCTCTCCATTCACGGTCATCCCTTCTGTTTTTCACCACTCACATCCATCCATCTCTTCCCCACCCAAACCCACCCTACATAGTCGAATACACATCTCTCTCCCTCTCCTCCATATATTCTTCTTCTTCTTCTATTCTTTCTTCTTTTGCTCGAGGGCGAGTAACATTCTAAGTTTGGTGTGGTAAAAGCATAGCTTTTTGCTTTTCCATAACCATTGATGCCACCTATGGCCAGAGAAACCTCAAAAAAAAAAAGAAGAAAAAGGGAAGACAATTGCTTCCACCTCTGAGTCATGGGAGATGGAGAGATTCATCTCAATGGTCTATAGCTCAGTGGTAGAACATTTGACTGCAAATCAAGAGAACCCTGAGATACCTCAGGGGATACATGTTCCTTCACATAACTATTGGGAGCAACTAAGAATAGGAGCACCAAAATCACTAGGGATCATACAACAGAAGCAAGGAAGAAACATAGAGAAGCTCAAAGAGCACCATTGGTTCTTCAAGAGGAGGACGCCACCCTCACTAAGGTGGACTCATTCCTTAATCTCCTTGCTCTTATTTCTCTGTTTTTCGATTTTTATGCTATATGTGTGTTTATGTTTTGTGTCTCTACTTCATGATCATTAGTATGTAGTAACCATGTCTTAAAGCTATGAATAAATTCCATAAATCCTTCACCTCTCTTAAATGAAAAATGTTTCTAATTCAAAAGAACAAGAAGTACATGAATTTCAAAATTATCCTTAAATTTAGTTTAATTATATTGATGTGGTGACAATACTTTTTGTTTTCTGAATGATTGCTTGAACAGTGCATAATTTTGATCTTGTTGTTTATGAATGTTAAAATTGTTGGCTCTTGAAAGAATGATGAACAAAGAGAAATGTTATTAACAATCTAAAAAATCATGAAATTGATTCTTGAAGCAAGAAAAAGTAGTGAAAAAGCAAAGGCTTGCGAAATATATATATATATATATATATATTTGGCGAAAAAAATAGAAAGAAAAAGAAAAAGGAAGCAGAAAAAGCCAATAGCCCTTAAAACCAAAAGGCAAGGGTAAAAAGGATCCAAGACTTTGAGCATCAATGGATAGGAGGGCCCAAGGAAATAAAATCTAGGCCTAAGCGGCTAAATCAAAGCTATCCCTAACCATGTGCTTGTGGCATGTAGGTCCAAGTGAAAAGCTTGAGACTGAGTGGTTAAAGTCGTGATCCAAAGCAAAAAGAGTGTGCTTAAGAGCTCTGGACACCTCTAACTGGGGACTTTAGCAAAGCTGAGTCACAATCTGAAAAGGTTCACCCAGTCACGTGTCTGTGGCATTTATGTATCTGGTAGTAATACTGGAAAACAAAGTGCTTAGGGCCACGGCCAAGACTCATAAAAGTAGCTGTGTTCAAGAATCAACAAACTTAACTAGGAGAATCAATAATACTATCTAAAATTCTAAGTTCTATAGATGCCAATCATTCTAAACTTCAAAGGAGAAAGTGAGATGCCAAAACTGTTCAGAAGCAAAAAGCTACAAGTCCCGCATATCTAATTAAATTTAATACTCATTGATATTTTGGGATTTATAGTATATTCTCTTCTTTTTATCCTAATTTATTTTCAGTTGCTTGGGGACAAGCAACAATTTAAGTTTGGTGTTGTGATGAGCAGATAATTTATACGCTTTTTGGCATTGTTTTTAGATAGTTTTTAGTATAATCTAGCTACTTTTAGGGATGTTTTCATTAGTTTTTATGCTAAATTCACATTTCTAGACTTTACTATGAGTTTGTGTGTTTTTCTGTGATTTCAAATAATTTCTGGCTGAAATTGAGGGACCTGAGCAAAACTCTGATAAAAGGCTGACAAAGGACTGCTAATGCTATTGGATTCTGACCTCCCTGCACTCAAAATGGATTTTCTGGAGCTACAGAACCCCAAATGACACGCTCTCAACGGCGTTGGAAAGTAGACATTCAGAGCTTTCCAGCCATATATAATAGTTCATACTTTATTTGTGATTAGTATTCTGGAGTCAAACGCCAGAAACACGTCACGAACCAGAGTTGAACGCCAAAAACAAGTTACAACTTGGTGTTCAACTCCAAGATAAGCCTCAGCTCGTGTAAAGATCAAGCTCAGCCCAAACATACACCAAGTGGGCCCCTAAAGTGGATTTATGCACCAATTACTTACTTCTGTAAACCCTAGTAGCTAGTTTAGTATAAATAGAACTTTTTACTATTGTATTTTCATCTTTGGTCTCATTTTTATTTTATTATTCATCTTAGGAGACTATTGATCACGTTTTGGGGGCTGGCCATTCGGCCATGCCTGGACCTTCATCACTTATGTATTTTCAACGGTGGAGTTTCTACACACCATAGCTTAAGGGTGTGGAGCTCTGCTGTACGTCGAGTTTTAATGCAATTACTACTATTTTCTATTCAATTCGACTTATTCTTATTCTAAGATATTCGTTGCACTTCAACATGATGAATGTGATGATCCGTGACACTCATCATCATTCTCACCTATGAACGCGTGACTGACAACCACTTCCGTTCTACCTTAAGACTGGGCGCATATCTCTTGGATTCCTTAATCAGAATCTTTGTGGTATAAGCTAGAATTGATTGCGGCATTCATGGGAATCCGGAAAGTCTAACCTTGTTTGTGGTATTCCGAGTAGGATTCCGAGTAAGAAGGATTGGATGAAACCAGTAGGAAAGCAGAGATTCAGAAGGAACACAGCACCTCCATGCACTTATCTAAAATTCCCACCATTGAATTACATGAGTAACTCTATCTTTATTTTCTGTTTAAATTTGTTATTATTATTCGAAAATCCAATAATCTCTTAATATAGTTCAATCTGCCTGACTAGGATTTACAAGATGACCATAGCTTGCTTCATACCAACAATCTCTGTGGGATCGACCCTTACTCACATAAGGTATTACTTGGACGACCCAGTACACTTGCTGGTTAGTTGTGCAAAGTTGTGACAAAGTGTGATTTATGTTTGAGAGCACCAAGTCTTTGGAGCCATTGTTGATGATCACAACTTCGTCCACCAACCACCATCAAGTCCAACCAAAGTCGGACACAACAGTTCCAACCAGCACAGAGGATCTCGTCCGAGATCGACCTACAGTTTCAGGTAACCCTCTGAACATTGGCGTCGTTGCCGAGGAACCTGGAAGTCATCACATTACCATGGCGGATGACCATGACAATGATCAAACCTCAGATCTAAAAGAAAGAACGCCGCACAAAAACGTGGGCACAATACCAAAGGATACTCCTTAAGTCAATAATAAAAACTCCCCAAACGAGGGAGCCCTGGAGGCATTCCAAAGTCGGTTAAAACAACTCGAGGAAGACGCTCTACGTCAACGAGAGGCCTAAAAGGATCTACAAAGAGAAATAAGACGACGCCGGGAATTGGAGAACAAACTCCTAAAACTTGAAGCCGATGTCAAGACTAAAGCCAGCTAACCCACCCCCCTCCCCGAAGATAGCACCCGCAAGGAACCAGATCCATTCACCAGGGAGATCATGAAAACAAGAATCCCAAAAGACTTCAAACTCCCAGACATGACCTTGTACGATGGCACAACGGATCCCAGCCATTATCTCAGCAACTTCAGAAGCAGAATGTACCTCACCGATGCCTCAGATGAAGTTCGTTGCAAAGCCTTTCCAACCACTTTAATAAAAACAGCAATTAGATAGTTCGACAGTCTCCCTCCTGGGTCCATCTCAAGTTTCGACGACTTGGCTAAAAAATTCCTGGCCAGATTCTCCATCCAAAAGGACAAAGCAAAACATGCTCCGAGCTTACTAGGGATCAGACAAGGGGAGCGGGAAACCCTGCGAAACTACATGGAGAGATTCAACAAAACATGCATGGATATACAAACCTTCCAATAGAAGCTGCCATCATGGGTCTCATTAACGGTCTGCGAGAAGGGCCTTTTAGTCAATCCATATCAAAGAAGTATCCCACATCTCTGAATGAGGTGTAGGAGCGAGCAGAAAAATACATCAACATGGAGGAAAACTCTCGATTAGGAGAGACTTCAAAACCAAGATTCACCCCTCGGGATAAAGACAAAGATTGCAGAAAAAAGGAAGATCGACATGGAGAAAAAAACAAAAAGTACCACAATTAAACCCCTCTTTGGGTGTCTCTTGTGGATGTCTACAGAGAAGTTTGCAACACAGAAAAAATACCACCAGCTCGACCACTCAAAGGCAAAAAAGGAGGAGGAAACTGGCCTGAATACTGTGAATATCATCGGATCCGCGGATACTCCACCAATGAGTGTTTTGACTTAAAAATCGTCATAGAAAAGCTCGTACGAGAAGGAAGGTTAGATCGATACCTGGCCACCCATGAAGATGAACAAATGAAAAGAAGAAGAACAGAAGATGTCGGACCAACTATGCGGCCATCCTGGACACCAGAAAGACACGTCCATATGATACACGGCGGATTCGCTGGAGGAGGAATCTCCAAGTCATCCCGCAAAAGACATCTCAAAGACATATATCACGTCGCAGAAAGGAAGGAAGGACTCGACATCCCGGCAATCACTTTTACCAAAGAAGACGCACCCGGCATCACATCAGGACATGACGATCCCATGGTCATCACAATCATATTGGCAAACGCGAATCTCCATCGCACACTGATAGACCAGGGGAGCTCTGCCGATATCTTATTCAAAACCGCCTTCGACAAACTCGGCTTGGAAGAAAAGGAACTCAGAGCATATCCGGACATCCTGTTCGGGTTAGGAGATACCCTGGTTCAACCAATGGGATACATTCCGCTCCACACAACTTTTGGAAAGGGAAGTCAGTCAAGAACACTCAAAATAGACTACATCGTCGTTGACGTAAGCTCAGCCTATAATGCTCTAATAGGTCGGACAATGTTAAATTAACTCGAAGCAATAGCCTCGACTCTGCATCTATGCATGAAATTCCCAACCGCAGAAGGGATAGCCACAGTAAAGGCAGACTAGAAAATAGCGCGCCGCTGTTACAACAAAAGTCTAAACCTCAGAGGTAGAGGTGAAGAATTCCACACAATCGAGCTTGGTGGAGCTCGGAGGCGGGAGGAGCTTCGCTCACAACCTGAAGGATATATAGAGAAAATCCAGATTGGGAACACCCCAGACCAAATAACCAACATCAGCATACTCCTAAAAGGGAGCACAAGAGAATCACTCATACAGTTCCTACGCGACAATGCCGACCTCTTTGCATGGAAGGCCACAGACATGCCAGGTATAGATCCCAAACTAATGTGCCATAAACTAGTAGTCTACCCAGGATCTCGGCCAATACAACAAAGGCGCAGAAAGCTAGGACCAGAACGCTCTCAAGCGGTGGAAGAACAAGTACGAGCTCTACTGGAGGCAGGCTTCATAAGAGAAGTCAAATACCCGCTATGGCTTGCTAATGTCGCTTTGGTAAAAAAGTCAAATGGAAAGTGGAGAATGCGCACCGACTATATCGACCTCAACAAAGCTTGCTCAAAAGATCCTTATCCACTCCCAAACATCGACACACTGGTAGATGCCTCCTCCGGATACAAATACCTATCCTTTATGAAGAAAAAACCTAAATGTACCCAATGTACCCACCCGACCAAGAAAAAACCTCTTTCTTAACCCCAAAGGAAAATTATTGTTACATTGTTATGCCTTTCGGTCTCAAAAATGCGGGAGCCACTTACCAAAGATTAATGAACAAAGTTTTTTCGGATCACATCGGAAAAATCATGGAGGTTTATGTAGATGACATGCTAGTGAAGACGCAAAATGAAGAGATGTTATTATCTGACCTGATACAAGTATTCGACACCATAAGACGACTCAATCCCACAAAATGTACCTTCGCAGTAGAAGCCGATAAATTCTTGGGTTTTATGATCACACAAATCGAAGCAAACCTGGACAAGTGCAGGGCCGTACTCGACATGAAAAGCCCGACTTGTATCAAAGAGGTGCAACAACTCAACGGGCGGCTGGCAGCCTTGTTTAGATTCCTGGCGGGATCCGCAATAAGATCTCTCCCCTTCTACGCCACCCTAAGGAAGGGAAAGGAATTTGAATGGACAGTCGAATGTGAGCAAGCCTTCCAAGACTTCAAAAAATTTTTGGGACAACCACCTATATTAAGTCGGCCTCGGAAGGGGGAACCACTCATCTTGTACCTCGCAGTGGGAAATCGGGCAATAGCTTCAGCACTGGTCCGAGAGGACAACAGCGAACAGCAACCCATATACTTTATCAACAAAGCATTATAGGGATTCGAGCTGAACTACCAGAACATAGAAAAATTCGCTTACGCTCTCACAATAACATCTCGCCGACTTCGCCCATATTTCCAGTCTCACACCATTAAAGTTCAAACCAACCAGCCCATAAAAGGGATCTTACAGAAAACAGACTTGGCAGGCAGAATCTTGCAATGGGCAGTCGAGTTGTCTGAATTCGACCTTCAATACGAAGCTCGGACGGTCATCAAATCTCAATACCTGGCCGACTTTATTGCGGAATTTACAGACACACCGAAAGTCCCCACAGAATGGAATCTATACGTGGACGGATCCTAAAATAAAACAGGAAGTGGCGCAGGTGTAATAATCGAAAGCGACCAGGGGACCCAGATCGAACTCTCCCTAAAATTTGGGTTCCCTGCCTCGAATAATCAGGCGGAATATGAGGCACTACTAGCAGGTTTGAAGATGGCTAGGGAGGTCGGAGCTCAAAAACTTATCATCTTCAGCGATTTACAAGTAGTCACTTCACAAATAACAAGCAGCTACCAAGCCAAGGATCCCACTATGAAAAAGTACCTGGACAAAACCAGGGAACAGCTCGGACAACTCAGAGAGTATGAGATTCGACACATACCCCGAGAACAGAATGCCCAGGCCGATGCACTCTCAAAACTAGCCAGCACCAAACCAGGAGGTAACAATAGAAGCCTTATCCAAGAAATTCTACAGAAGCCATCAATCTCGGAAGAAGAAAAAGTCCTAGCCATAACAGGTCACGATCAGGGATGGATAACCCCCATAATTAATTACCTCACAACAGAGGCCCTCCCTACAGATGAGAAAGAGGCAAAGAAGTTGAAACAGGAAGCACAATACTATACCATCATAAATAACACTTTATACAAAAGAGGGATTTCAACGCCATTGCTAAAATACGTGCCGACTTACAATACTAGGGACATCTTAGAAGAAGTACACAGTGGCATTTGTGGCAATCACCTCGGAGCACAAGCACTCGCCAAAAAAGTACTACGGGTCAGATTCTATTGGCCAACCCTACAAAAAGAAGCCACAGACTTCGTAAGGACATGTTCGCCATGTCAGAAGCATGCCAACTTCCACACCGCTCCACCCGAGGAACTCATCAGCGTAACCTCACCGTGGCCATTCGTAAAATGGGGACTCGATCTCCTCGGACCATTTCCCCAAGGATCTGGACAGGTCAAATTCCTCATAATAGGAATAGACTACTTCACAAAATGGATCGAGGCAGAACCCCTAGCCAATGCCACAGCTCAAAGAAGTCGGAAATTCCTGTATCGAAATATCGTCACAAGGTTCGGAGTTCCATACTCCATCAGTACAAACAATGGTACCCAGTTCACAGACGTAGGCTTCAGAAAACTAGCGGCCAACCTGAATATAAAACAACAATTCACCTCTGTTGAGCATCCCCAAGCCAATGGGCAAGCCGAAGATGCTAACAAAGTTATATTAGAAGGGATAAAACGGAGATTATAGGATGCAAAGGGAGCTTAGGCTGAGGAGCTCCCACAAGTCCTATGGGCATATCGAACGACTCCGCATTCCACGACAAGGGAATCACCTTTTCGATTAGCTTACGGAATGGAGGCAATGATCCCAGTAGAGGTTGAAGAAAGATCCCCTAGAGTGATCTACTATAGTGAAGAAGACAATTCCCAACTTCAAAGGGAAGAGCTTGAATTACTCCCAGAAGTCTAAGAAAGAACTCGGATAAGGGAAGAAGCATTGAAGCGATGAGTGGCTTCCAAATACAATCAAAAAGTAATACAGCGGACCTTCATGGAGAATGACCTCATTCTAATCCGAAATGACATTAGAACAACTTGACCTGGAGAAGGAAAGTTGGCTGCAAATTGGAAAGGACCCTACCGAGTCATAGAAGTGCTAGGGAAGGGCTACTACAGGCTTTCCGAACTCGACGAGCGAGAGCTGCCAAGGTCGTGGCACGCCTGCAACTTAAGAAGGTACTATAGTTAGGGAGGATAAGGGATATTGGGACAAGGCACACTCTTTTTCCTGAAAAAGGTTTTTTAACGAGGTGCCAGGCCCAAGACCTACAAACTAACCCCCGCGTGTATATATTTGCATTTCTCTTAATAAAATTTTTTCAGATTTTCTACAAACGTTCAAGTCGTATTATTCTAAAAATAATCATCGCCCGATTATAAAGCTACAGATTGACAGAAAGTGAAAACCAAATTCACTGAGCGATCACGATGAAAACGAGGGTTAAAACCCAAAATTCTACAAAATCAGCAAAGATGAAAATAGAATAATACAAGAAGCTATAGAAAGTGATCCATAGAAAGAACCTGACGAGGTCCTAATAAAATGGATTGCTATAAAATAGCTTAAAGGCTGGCCGACACCTAAAGTCGGCCAACCCCAACAAGCCAAGTTATAAGTAAAGCCCTAGAAAGAGGTCTGGCTAACCCTATAAAAGAGGATTACTATAACTTTGAAGAGCCCGACGTGACGAAGTCGGACTCCTACAAAACGTTACAAAAGATAATCCCTAAAAGAGACCTAAGCAAGGTCCAAGAAAGAGGATTATCAAGTAACTCGACAGGGTCCGACGTAACAAAGTAGGCCCGGGAAGATAAAAGTTACAAAAGATAATCCCTGAAAGAGACCTAAGCATGGTCCAAGAAAGAGGATTATCAAGTAACTCGACAGGGTCCGACGTAACAAAGTCGGCCCGGGAAGATAAAAGTTACAAAAGATAATTGATACGTAAAAATTCGATTTTACGTACAACCGGCAAGTATACCGGATCATATCAAGTAGTAAGACTCACTAAGAGTGAGGTCGATCCCACGAGGATTGGTAGATTAAGCAACTTTAGTTAAATGGTAAGTTTAGTCAAGCGAACATGATTTTGATTTTATGAGCAATGTGACTTTTGAACATAATTACAGGAATTTAAATGGCAATTAAGAACAAGAATATAGAAATAAAATGGAAGTAAATAACTGAAACTTAAATTGCAAGAAGCTTAAATAACATCAAAGATAAATGGCAAGGAATTAAAGGGTGCAGAAATTTAAAGAACATAAGAGTAAATTGCAAGAATTGAAAGAACAAAATGTAGATGACAAGAATAATAAATTGACAGAATGTAAAAGGGAATTGGGTTATGGGTAATCAAACAACTAGAAGTAAAAGAAATAAGAATTGATGATGGAGAAGATCATTAGGGATCAGAGGTGCTAGTGTTCATGAATTGATGTTGGTCAAATCCTTCTCAATCATGGGTATAGATCCATGGCAATTGGGTAATTGAATCCCAATCTCTTGGTGATTCAATTTCTCTCAACATAACCAAATGCCACTCTCGTGATCTATTTGTTCATGAGAAGAGATGATGCTCAAACTTAATCCAGCCACACAATTCCCATAGTCTCAACCAAGGAGAGTTACATCTCACATACTAACCAAGGTGTGTTGATCAAGGAAATCATGAAAGGATGAACTCTAAACTGAATTATGTGGCTCATTCCTCAGATTCACCACACAATTCACATAGATTAACCCCTCTCTCGATGGTGGTTGAATCTTTGAAGAACAAGAGTTCCCTCTTTAGATCAACCACTAGAATTGAGGAGGAGAAGATGAGTTCACCAATACATTTCAACTAGCAGAGCTCTTCCCCCTAATGAAAGTGGGGTTTAGTGAGTCATTGCTCCAATTTAAACAACAAATGCCATTAACAAAAATTAAACTAAGTGTAAAGGAAGATGATGAAGAAGAAGAAAAATGCTTAAAGCTTAAAGAAAATGAAGAAGAGAAGTTCCAAGATGAACCAAGATTAGCTCTCTGGGTCTCCTTTCGGAGGTACCAAAAGAGTTCTCAAATACAAGTGCTCAAAAGTGTAAAAATGTCTACGTGTCTAAAATCAAGTAAAAAAAAAGTCCCCTCAAGTACAAACTCAATCTCTATTTATACTAGTCCTACAACTCTTTCAAAGATCTTCAAGTGGGCTAGCAATGTGGGCTTTCTCATTGTTGCATTCTTGGTTCAATTGAAGAAGTTTTGGCCTTTGTGATGAATAGGGGAAGCAGAGCAAGTTGGCACCAATTCTGGCCCATTGAGGGGCGTTGTTGGTAATAACTCCAGGCATAATGCACGTTGGCAACGTGCATGGCATTTTCCTGGGAGTGAGCTTTGAGACTTGGGCGTTGCTAGCCCAAGTTATTGCAAACAACGTGCTACTCCTCTTCTTGGCTCTATTTTTATGCTAAATGTAGCCCAGAATTTGAGTGCCAATCCTCTGCTTCCATATGGACTATCATACATCATTGGAAAGCTCTTGATGTCTTCTTTCCAATGCCACTGAAATCACCTCATTTGGACTTTCCTAGCTCAAGTTATGCTTCCTCAAAGAAGGTAAGGTCAATCTGCCAAGTTGTTGTCAAAAACGCACCTTCAATCCCAAGTTGGCAACGTGCTCGTGCCTAGCCTCCCAAGGCAGGGGCTTGGGGCTGGCGTTGTTGCAAAACACGCCCCCTTAATGCACGTTGGCAACGTGCTCGTGCCCCCCCTCCAGGGCTCATCTCTAGCTCCCTTGAATTTCACTTCATGTTCTTGTTTTTAGGGTCTAAAGATGACTCTGGTTTGGCTTCAATTTTGTGCTCCACCATAGACTATTATATATGGTTGGAAAGCTCTGAATGTCAGCTTTCCAACGCAACTGGAAGCACTCAATTTGGATCTCTGTAGCTCAAGATATCTTCCATTGAAGTGGACATGGTCAGGCTGCCTTGTTGGAGTTGTTGTGAACAACGCCCCATATATTCCAAGTTAGCAACGTGCATTACAATTTCCTGGCGTTGTTGATGAACACTCCTTCTCTTCAGCACGTTGGCAACGTGCTCGAGCCTTTCTCAAGGCTCCAAGTTTGCTTCCTGGCGTTGGCAACGTGCATAGCAAGGCTAATGGGCGTTGGCAACGTGCATGGTGCCTTTCCTGGCGTTGGCAACTTGCATGGTGCCTTTCCTGGCGTTGGTAACTTGAATGGTGCCTCTCCCTGGCGTTAGCAACGTGAATGGTGTGGCTCATGGGCGTTGGCAACTTGGCTGGCACCAAGACTTGGTGCCTAGCCAAGCAACCATTCCTGGCATTGTTGCCAAACACTCCTTCTCTTCAGCACGTTGGCAACGTGCTCGAGCCTTCCTCAAGGCTCCATATTTGTTGCTTGGTTGTGTGGCGTTGGCAACGCCCATCTTGAGTTGGCAACGCCAGCTCCTTTTCTTCCAGGACCAAGCTTGATTCCGTGGCGTTGTTAGCCTGCGTTGTCCTCAAACACGCCCCTCATCTCTAGGCTGGCAACGTGCTCGAGGTTCCATATTAGCTCCCCAAGATTGCTTCCTGGCGTTGCCTTGAAACACGCCAATGATAGTGGCGTTGGTAACGTGGTTGAGCTCTAAACCTTGGTGCCTAGCCAAGCATTCTTGTGTGGCGTTGGCAACGCCCATCTAGAGTTGGCAACGTGCTTCACTTCATCCAGGGCCAATCTTGTGTGTGTGGCGTTGCCTTCAACAACGCTCATAGTTCTTGGCGTTGGCAACGCCCTCGACACTCCTTCATGGCTCAAGTTCCTTTCTTGTGTGGCGTTGGCAACGCCCATCTAGAGTTGGCAACGTGCTTCACTTCATCCAGGGCCAAGCTTGCTTGTGTGCGTTGCCTTGAATAACGCCTCTTCATTCCCACGTTGGCAACGCCCTCGAGCTCTCCTTGGCTCAGCTCTTTGCTTGCCTGGGCGTTGCCTACAAACACGCACTCTTTTCCTCAAGTTGGCAACGCCAACTTTGCTTCTTGGTTGCCTGGCGTTGTCCTCAATAACGCAGCCCTCTTCCAAGTTGGCAACGCCACTTCTTCTTGCAAGGCTGCCTGGCGTTGCCATGAACAACGCCCACTATCTCCAAGTTGGCAACGCCAACTTCTTCTTGCCCAGCTTGCATCATTCTTGCTTCCATGCTTCCTTGTTTCATCACCTATCATCAACAAAGGAAATAGCTTCAAAGTCTTACCAATTCATGCAATAATTTCCATGAGATTCATTCATACTCATTCATGTATTTATTCTTTAAATCATTTGCATGAATTTGGCTACAATCAACATATTCCTTAGTATTCTTATGCATGAAAACAAACTCATAAAAGGACTTGTTTATTTAGAGAAAATGAGTGAAATCAAGCTAAAATCAACTAAACTAATTAGCTAATATATCAAATATGCAATTGCATCACAACACCAAACTTAAAGTGTTGCTTGTCCTCAAGCAAAATATAAAAGCTTTGTCTCAAGAGTCTAAGATGTAAGACTTGAATGTTCTACCAGAGAGTAATTTTTCATTGAGCATGTCATCCTCACTTGTGTGGTCATTAATTTATTGTAATTGAACACAGCTACTCAACTTTCTCAATTAAGATGCTTGCTTCAATACTAAATTGGTTAACTTCACTAGACCTTTTCTATTATCACAGCACATGATCCTTGAACCATTCTTTACTTGATGCTTTTCTCCTCTTTTTTTTTATATTCCTTCTCATTTCAAACAAGCTCGAAATCTTGTCTTAAGGCGGCTCTTTAGCATAAGTTTTCAATCAACAATCCCAAACCAGTTGGTTCAAGTTGTTAAGTGTTGAGACACTCTTAAAGATTTACTAACTCAAGCCTCTCTCCTTAACACATTCAATCACAGGCATATAACATTGAAATTTTATTTGGATAGTGGTGTCCCGCACCTCTTTGGTTTGCTAAATGTTCTGTCATAGAGCTACTCTTGATTGTGAGTTTTCAATCGATAATCCCGAGTTAGTTAACTCAAGTTATCGGGTGATGAAGCACCCCTCGGATTTACTAGCCCAAGTATGTCTCTTGACATCAATCACCACAGACACATATCCAAATTTGTCATTGATGCCTAGCCTTTCATTCTTTGTTTTGTGTTTTCTTTATTGTCAAGGTTATTTGTGCTTTTACTTATAAGATCTTTGTGATCCTCAACCAAACTAGTCTTGTATAAACAAGCATTCTTTTGAATTTCTTGAGCCTTGGTTCTTTCACAATAAAAGGACTAGCACTTTTCTTATGGGACAACATGATCCTTCTTAAGCTAGATTTCTCTCTGTTCTGGCTCAAACTACATCTTTTATTCCATTGACAAGTAAACGTACTTAAGACAAGCAACCATTCCAAACTTGTGAGTGGTGATGCATGGAATGGATAACATAAAAGAAAATGCTTCAAAAAGAAAAAAAATGCATCTTAGAAGGTATACCATATTTCAGACATACATCTTCTTTATTCAATAAAACATAAAGAAAAACAAAGGAACTTCACCACCTTTAGTCTTCATGTCCCTTTTCCCTTGCTTGATTCTCCTTGCTTTCCTTTGCCCTTTGGATCTTCTTTCTTTTTCTTTCTCAACTCTCCTTGTTGCTTTGTTGTTGCATCTCCCTTTGGATCTTCTTTCTTTTTGCTTCTCCGTTCTCCTTGTTGTTGTGTTGTTGCATCCTTCTCTTCTCTTTGCCACACTCCTTGGCTTATCATTGTCTCATTTAGCCTTTGTTGATTAAATCTCACCCTTGCAAGTTCCTGCTCTTCAAATATCTTGCGAGCTTCATTAAAGGTTTTAATTTGTGGGTTGAGTAATGGGGGTGTGGAGCAGAGGTAACTGAGCGTTTCTTGGGTGCATATATCATAGTCAAGTCTGTCCTTGTGCCTGGCTTCCCTGAACATTCTGCTTTCATTGAAATCTTTGTGAAATGCATTATGTCTAGCATCCAATCTATGGAGAAGTTCTCTTTGCTGAGCTTGCTCTATCCTTAGTTGAGCTTGTTCTTGTATTACTTTCTCCATGGCTCTTTCATGTTCCATAGTTGAATTGTTGATGGCTTCCTGCATCTTGGCATATTGTTCTTGTTGTAACTCCATCATGTGTGCTTGGTACTCATTTTGTTGGTTCATCCATTGAACTTGAACCCCTCTTTGTTGGTCCATCAATTGCCAAAGGTCCCTTTGTTGCTGAGCTTGTTCCTCTTGGCTTCTTTGAATTTGTGAATATTGCCCAGAAATTCCTTCCAAGGCGGCTTGGAGTTGGTTCATGTTCAAGGCATGAGGTTCTTCCATTTCTTGAGGCTCCTCCTCTTGTCTTGCTTCTTTCCTTTTCTTCCTTCTTGCTAAAGGTTGCCTTTCCAATTGGGTTGTGGTGATGAACTCCAACCTTTCTCGAGTAAGAGGTTTTCCAACAGAGACCAAATCAGTTTCTCCAAATTCTTCTAGAGGCACTCCAGCTTCTTCACATAGGCGCAGAATGGTACTAGGATATCCTAGCCAGCTGTCCTGTTTGACTTTTTGAGCTATGTCAATGATGTTCTTGGCTATAATGTCTCCAACATTGATTTCTCCTCCTTTCATTATACAATGGATCATTATTGCTCTATTCACCGTTACCTCAGAATTATTTGAAGTGGACATCAATGATCTCCTCACTATGTCATGCCATCCTTTTGCTTGAGGTATGAGATCACCTCTCCGAAGTTTGAGTGGTTGTCCATGTGAATCCAGCACCCAATCCGTGCCTATTCTGCATAAGTCACTCACCACATCCACATATCTTGGGTCATTTTCAACCCTTTCTTCATAGCTAGCTCGTTTGAACTGTTTGTGCTTGACCTTTAGCACCCTGTTGATGGTGTCCGGGCTAAAATCAACAGTCACACCTCTTACATAACTCATGTATGGTTCTTCATCATCATATTCTCTTATCACATTAGTGTAGAACTCATGGATGAGAAGCATGCTCACTTCTTGAGGTTGGTCACAGAGAAGCTCCCATCCCCTTTTTCTGATTATTTTTTGTATCTCAGGGTATTCATCTTTCTTTAGCTTGAAAGGTAACTCTGGCACAACATCTTTGCTTGACATCCAACTAAAGATCCGCTCATTGTGTTTGGATTTGAATCTTCTTTGATCAAATTCATCTTCTCTCCTATCCCTTGATGATGAGGCCATTGAGATTCACTTGCAAGGGTTGAATCTCCCACACCAAACTTAGATGAATGCTTGTCCTCAAGCACAAGGAAAATGGTTGTGAATGGAAGAGATATATGATAACAATGTGGCTTAGGTAAGCTAGAAAATGATGGTGAGGAGGGGTGGAGTGTTTCGGTTATGTGAGGAGGTGTGATGCTTCAAGAGTTTTGTTGGGTATAGATGAGGTTCAAGGCTAGAATTTGTGAAACATGGACTAGGTTGGAGGTTGAGTATGAGTTCGGGTAGTGAAATGAGGTTATGGGGGTAGAAGAATAAGTGATGAAGAATGAGGTTTGATGAATGTGGTTGAAGTATTTAAAGTGAACTTTGGTGAGGATGCATGGTTCTAATGGCATTTAAGGCTCGGTCATGGCATGGGGAGCATGCTTCCTTGTGCCCAATGCATGTTGAGTTCACATCTTTCCAATGCACAATGTTCAAAACTCATGTGACTTCCCTTCCTTGTGTATCCGTGACTTCACTCACCAAGATTCCCCATCATTTCTTTCTTTCTTTCATTATGTGCTTCCAAGATTCCCCATCACTTCTTTCTTTCTTTCCTGCAACAAAATTCCAAAAGCTTGAGATTCTTAAAGTGACATTAATAGCTAAAAGCTTATGATGATATTCCTATGCAAAATTGACTAAGCTAAAATTAAAATTTATGAATTGATTCCCTAATCTAATTTTTTCTAGCATTAATAATGTAAGTAAAGACACCAAACTTAGTTTGTGACTAAGTGTTCTATGGAATTAATTCCAAAAATAGCCACATCAAACTTAGTATCGTTTTTTTTTTCTTTTTTTTTTTTAACTAAAATAAATGACTATACTTCCATAATCTAGCATTTTCGTGTATGTATGGACACCAAACTTAGTTTGTGGCTAAGTGTTGTAGAACACACTTTTACCATTACTTCAAGATTGGTCACACCAAACTTAGTGCCTTGCATACACCATGTACTAGTCTACTTAATCATTATTGAATACTAAAGTATGAAATTAAAAGACTCCCTGTGCATGGGTTGCCTCCCATGAAGCGCTTTGTTTATTGTCCTTAGCTCGACACTGCAGTTTCTTTGCTCATGTTAAGAGTTGCACACTCTCTTCCTTGCTCCAAGGGCCACCAAAATAATGCTTCACCCTATGTCCATTGGCTGTGAAGGTTTGTTTTGAGGCTTCATCAAGCAATTCAACATAGCCATGAGGTGATACTTTGGTGATGGTGTATGGACCAGTCCATCTAGACCTCAGCTTCCCAGGAAAGATCTTCAATCTTGAGTTGAATAGCAACACCTTTTGGCCTGGTTCAAATGTTCTTTGAGAGATCCTCTTATCATGCCATCTCTTTGCTCTCTCCTTGTATATTTTGGCATTGTCATATGCCTCCAATCTGAACTCCTCAAGTTCATTGAGTTGTAGCAGCCTCTTCTCTCCTGCTGCTTGAGCATCTAAATTCAGAAGTTTGGTGGCCCAAAAGGCCTTATGTTCAAGCTCCACAGGGAGGTGGCATGCCTTTCCATACACCAACTGAAATGGAGATTTTCCTATGGGTGTCTTGAAGGCTGTCCTATATGCCCAAAGTGCATCATCCAGCTTCCTAACCCAATCCTTTCTTGTTGTTCCCACAGTTTTCTCCAAGATCCTTTTTAGCTCTCTGTTGGCAAGTTCAGCTTGCCCATTGGTTTGAGGGTGATATGGTGTGGCCACTTTGTGAGTAACACCATATTTGTGGAGTAAAGAATTGAGTTGCTTGTTGCAAAAGTGGCTTCCCCCATCACTTATAAGTCCTTTGGGTACTCCAAATCTAGTGAAGATGTTCTTCTTGAGGAATTGCAAGACCACGTTGGTATCACATGTGGTGGTGGCTATTGCTTCTACCCATTTGGAGACATACTCTACTGCTACCAGGATGTATTTGAACGTGTAGGATGGAGGGAAAGGTCCCATGAAATCTATTCCCCACAAATCAAAGAGTTCCACTTCCAAAATGAACTTCTGAGGCATCTCATTTTTCTTGGACAAACCCCCTGTTCTTTGACATTCATTGCAATGGCTCACAAACTCTCTAGCATCCTTGAAGATTGAAGGCCAATAGAAACCACTTTGAAGGACCTTTGCAGCCGTTCTTTCAGCTCCAAAATGACCACCATAACTAGAGTTGTGACAATGCCATAGTATGTTCTTCATCTCATCCTCTGACACACATCTTCTTATCATTCCATCTGGGCATCTTTTGAACAAGAATGGTTCATCCCAAAAGAAGAACCTAGCCTCATGCAACAGCTTCTTAACTTGTTGTCTTGTGTACTCTTGTGGAATGATTCTTCCTGCCTTGTAGTTGGCCATGTCTGCAAACCAAGGGACATGTTGAATGTGCAAGAGGTGTTCATCTGGAAATTCTTCATTTATTGATGGAAGGTTGTCTTGGCATGCATCTTGTGGTACCCTTGATAAGTGATCAGCAACTTGATTTTGACTGCCCTTTCTATCTTTGATCTCAATGTCAAACTCTTGTAGGAGTAGCACCCATCTGATTAGCCTTGGTTTGGCATCCTATTTTGACATAAGATACTTAATAGCAGCATGGTCAGTATACACTAAGACTTTAGATCCAATCAAATATTGTCTAAACTTATCAAAAGCATATACCACGGCTAGTAACTCTTTCTCTGTTGTGGTGTAGTTTCTTTGAGTTTCATTCAATACCTTACTTGCATAGTAGATAACATGAAGCTTCTTTTCCTTCCTCTGCCCCAACACAGCACCAATTGCAAGGTTACTTGCATCACACATGAGTTCAAAAGGTAGTCCCCAACTTGGGGGTGTGATGATTGGTGCTGTGGTGAGCTTAGCCTTTAGAGTTTCAAAAGCATGTTTGCATTCATCATCAAAGATAAAAGGATTGTCTACCACCAACAAATTACTTAGTGGCTTTGCTATTTTGGAAAAATCTTTGATGAATCTCCTATAGAAACCAGCATGTCCTAAAAAACTTCTAACGGCTTTCACACTAGTTGGCAAAGGAAGTTTTTCTATAATTTCTACTTTTGCCTTGTCAACTTCTATACCCTTTCTTGAAATTTTGTGACCAAGAACAATGCCTTCGGGTACCATGAAATGGCACTTCTCCCAATTCAAAACTAAATTGGTTTCTTGGCACCTTTTCAAGACTAGGGTAAGATGATGCAAGCAAGTATTGAAGGAATCACCAAAAACAGAGAAATCATCCATAAAGACTTCAATAAATTTTTCTACCATGTCCGAGAAGATTGATAGCATGCATCTTTGAAAGGTAGCTGGGGCATTACACAGTCCAAATGGCATTCTCCTATATGCAAAGACTCCAAAGGGGCAAGTAAAGGACGTCTTCTCTTGATCCATGGGGTCAACTACTATCTGATTATACCCAGAATATCCATCAAGAAAACAGTAATAGGCATGGCCAGCCAACCTTTCAAGCATCTGGTCAATGAAAGGTAAAGGGAAGTGGTCCTTTCGTGTGGCATCATTCAGCCTCCTATAGTCTATGCACATCCTCCATCCTGTCACTGTTCGTGTTGGAATAAGCTCATTCTTCTCATTAACAATGACAGTCATCCCCCCTTTCTTAGGCACTACTTGTACTGGACTGACCCATGGGCTGTCAGATATAGGGTAGATGATCCCAGCCTTACACAACTTCAGGACTTCCTTTTGAACAACCTCCTTCATTATTGGATTCAATCTTCTTTGAGGTTGTACCACTGGTTTGGAATTCTCCTCTAGAAGTATCTTGTGCATGCATACAGCAGGGCTTATGCCTTTCAAGTCATAAATGGTCCATCCCAACGCCTCTTTGTGAGCTTTCAACACCATAAGGAGCTTTTCTTCTTCCTCTGCATTCAATGTGGAATTGATGATCACTGGGAAGCTATCCTTCTCACCAAGAAATGCATATTTAAGATGAGGGGGTAGTGGTTTCAATTCTTGTTGTGGTGCCTCTTCTTTGGTGGCTTCACTTGGTTCCTTTGATGCTTCCAATTTGTTCTCTTCTTGTCCCTTGATGTTATGGACTTCCTCTTGTTTCATTTGATGGTTTGTGTTAAGCACTTCTTCAACCAAAGAATCTACTACATCAATCCTCATGCAATTTTCTTTCTCAACAGGGTGTTGCATTGCTTTGAAGACATTTATGGTCATTTGCTCATCATGCACTCTGAAAATCATCTCTCCCTTTTCCACATCAATGATTGTTCTAGCTGTAGCCAAAAAGGGTCTACCAAGAATGACTGAATTGTTTCCCTCTTCATCCATGTCTAGGACCACAAAATCAGCTGGAAATATGAAGTTTCCCACCTTCACAAGAGGTTCTCAACTACTCCATTTGGTATTTTGATGGATCTGTCAGCAAGTTGGAGTGACATCCTTGTGGGTTTGAGCTCTTCAATCATCATTTTCTTCATCATGGTAAGGGGCATTAAGTTAATGCTTGCTCCCAGATCACAAAGTGACTTGTCAACAGCCATGCTCCCAATCGTGCAAGGTATGAGAAAGCTGCCAGGGTCTTTGAGTTTTGGAGGTAACCCTTTTTGAATGATGGCACTGCACTCTTGATTGAGAATCACCGTTTCTTTTTCTTGCCAACTTCTCTTCTTGGTGATCAATTCCTTAAGAAACTTTGCATATAATGGCATTTGTTCTAGAGCTTCTGCCAATGGGATGTTGATTTCAAGTTTTTTGAAGATTTCTAAGAACCTTGGGAATTGTTGGTCCTTTGCTCCTTTGTGTATCCTAGTTGGGTATGGAAGCTTGGGTACATAAGCTTTTACCCCTTCATTTTTGTTTTCTTGTTGTGGATTCACACTCCCCTTGCTATCACGGTTGCTTCTTTGTCCAAGTGGGTTACTTTGTGGCTTGACAACTTCTTTGCCTTTGTTAGATGTTGAACCCTTTTCTTCATCTTGCCTTTCCACATGTACTTCCACTGTGTCTTGCTCTTTGGGTTTTATTGCTTCTTTATTCGAACTTTCACCAACTACCTTGCCACTCCTCAACTGCAGAGCCTTACATTCTTCTCTTGGGCTTCAAGTGGGCTAGCAATGTGGGCTTTCTCATTGTTGCATTCTTGGTTCAATTGAAGAAGTTTTGGCCTTTGTGATGAATAGGGGAAGCAGAGCAAGTTGGCACCAATTCTGGCCCATTGAGGGGCGTTGTTGGTAATAACTCCAGGCATAATGCACGTTGGCAACGTGCATGGCATTTTCCTGGGAGTGAGCTTTGAGACTTGGGCGTTGCTAGCCCAAGTTATTGCAAACAACGTGCTACTCCTCTTCTTGGCTCTATTTTCATGCTAAATGTAGCCCAGAATTTGAGTGCCAATCCTCTGCTTCCATATGGACTATCATACATCATTGGAAAGCTCTTGATGTCTTCTTTCCAATGCCACTGAAATCACCTCATTTGGACTTTCCTAGCTCAAGTTATGCTTCCTCAAAGAAGGTAAGGTCAATCTGCCAAGTTGTTGTCAAAAACGCACCTTCAATCCCAAGTTGGCAACGTGCTCGTGCCTAGCCTCCCAAGGCAGGGGCTTGGGGCTGGCGTTGTTGCAAAACACGCCCCCTTAATGCACGTTGGCAACGTGCTCGTGCCCCCCCTCCAGGGCTCATCTCTAGCTCCCTTGAATTTCACTTCATGTTCTTGTTTTTAGGGTCTAAAGATGACTCTGGTTTGGCTTCAATTTTGTGCTCCACCATAGACTATTATATATGGTTGAAAGCTCTGAATGTCACTTTCCAACGCAACTGGAAGCACTCAATTTGGATCTCTGTAGCTCAAGATATCTTCCATTGAAGTGGACATGGTCAGGCTGCCTTGTTGGAGTTGTTGTGAACAACGCCCCATATATTCCAAGTTAGCAACGTGCATTACAATTTCCTGGCGTTGTTGATGAACACTCCTTCTCTTCAGCACGTTGGCAACGTGCTCGAGCCTTTCTCAAGGCTCCAAGTTTGCTTCCTGGCGTTGGCAACGTGCATAGCAAGGCTAATGGGCGTTGGCAACGTGCATGGTGCCTTTCCTGGCGTTGGCAACTTGCATGGTGCCTTTCCTGGCGTTGGTAACTTGAATGGTGCCTCTCCCTGGCGTTAGCAACGTGAATGGTGCGGCTCATGGGCGTTGGCAACTTGGCTGGCACCAAGACTTGGTGCCTAGCCAAGCAACCATTCCTGGCATTGTTGCCAAACACTCCTTCTCTTCAGCACGTTGGCAACGTGCTCGAGCCTTCCTCAAGGCTCCATATTTGTTGCTTGGTTGTGTGGCGTTGGCAACGCCCATCTTGAGTTGGCAACGCCAGCTCCTTTTCTTCCAGGACCAAGCTTGATTCTGTGGCGTTGTTAGCCTGCGTTGTCCTCAAACACGCCCCTCATCTCTAGGCTGGCAACGTGCTCGAGGTTCCATATTAGCTCCCCAAGATTGCTTCCTGGCGTTGCCTTGAAACACGCCAATGATAGTGGCGTTGGTAACGTGGTTGAGCTCTAAAACTTGGTGCCTAGCCAAGCATTCTTGTGTGGCGTTGGCAACGCCCATCTAGAGTTGGCAACGTGCTTCACTTCATCCAGGGCCAATCTTGTGTGTGTGGCGTTGCCTTCAACAACGCTCATAGTTCTTGGCGTTGGCAACGCCCTCGACACTCCTTCATGGCTCAAGTTCCTTTCTTGTGTGGCGTTGGCAACGCCCATCTAGAGTTGGCAACGTGCTTCACTTCATCCAGGGCCAAGCTTGCTTGTGTGCGTTGCCTTGAATAACGCCTCTTCATTCCCACGTTGGCAACGCCCTCGAGCTCTCCTTGGCTCAGCTCTTTGCTTGCCTGGGCGTTGCCTACAAACACGCACTCTTTTCCTCAAGTTGGCAACGCCAACTTTGCTTCTTGGTTGCCTGGCGTTGTCCTCAATAACGCAGCCCTCTTCCAAGTTGGCAACGCCACTTCTTCTTGCAAGGCTGCCTGGCGTTGCCATGAACAATGCCCACTATCTCCAAGTTGGCAACGCCAACTTCTTCTTGCCCAGCTTGCATCATTCTTGCTTCCATGCTTCCTTGTTTCATCACCTATCACCAACAAAGGAAATAGCTTCAAAGTCTTACCAATTCATGCAATAATTTCCATGAGATTCATTCATACTCATTCATGTATTTATTCTTTAAATCATTTGCATGAATTTGGCTAGAATCAACATATTCCTTAGTATTCTTATGCATGAAAACAAACTCATAAAAGGACTTGTTTATTTAGAGAAAATGAGTGAAATCAAGCTAAAATCAACTAAACTAACTAGCTAATATATCAAATATGCAATTGCATCACAACACCAAACTTAAAGTGTTGCTTGTCCTCAAGCAAAATATAAAAGCTTTGTCTCAAGAGTCTAAGATGTAAGACTTGAATGTTCTACCAGAGAGTAATTTTTCATTGAGCATGTCATCCTCACTTGTGTGGTCATTAATTTATTGTAATTGAACACAGCTACTCAACTTTCTCAATTAAGATGCTTGCTTCAATACTAAATTGGTTAACTTCACTAGACCTTTTCTATTATCACAGCACATGATCCTTGAACCATTCTTTACTTGATGCTTTTCTCCTCTTTTTTTTATATTCCTTCTCATTTCAAACAAGCTCGAAATCTTGTCTTAAGGCGGCTCTTTAGCATAAGTTTTCAATCAACAATCCCAAACCAGTTGGTTCAAGTTGTTAAGTGTTGAGACACTCTTAAAGATTTACTAACTCAAGCCTCTCTCCTTAACACATTCAATCACAGGCATATAACATTGAAATTTTATTTGGATAGTGGTGTCCCGCACCTCTTTGGTTTGCTAAATGTTCTGTCATAGAGCTACTCTTGATTGTGAGTTTTCAATCGATAATCCCGAGTTAGTTAACTCAAGTTATCGGGTGATGAAGCACCCCTCGGATTTACTAGCCCAAGTATGTCTCTTGACATCAATCACCACAGACACATATCCAAATTTGTCATTGATGCCTAGCCTTTCATTCTTTGTTTTGTGTTTTCTTTATTGTCAAGGTTATTTGTGCTTTTACTTATAAGATCTTTGTGATCCTCAACCAAACTAGTCTTGTATAAACAAGCATTCTTTTGAATTTCTTGAGCCTTGGTTCTTTCACAATAAAAGGACTAGCACTTTTCTTATGGGACAACATGATCCTTCTTAAGCTAGATTTCTCTCTGTTCTGGCTCAAACTACATCTTTTATTCCATTGACAAGTAAAAGTACTTAAGACAAGCAACCATTCCAAACTTGTGAGTGGTGATGCATGGAATGGATAACATAAAAGAAAATGCTTCAAAAAGAAAAAAAAATGCATCTTAGAAGGTATACCATATTTCAGACATACATCTTCTTTATTCAATAAAACATAAAGAAAAACAAAGGAACTTCACCACCTTTAGTCTTCATGTCCCTTTTCCCTTGCTTGATTCTCCTTGCTTTCCTTTGCCCTTTGGATCTTCTTTCTTTTTCTTTCTCAACTCTCCTTGTTGCTTTGTTGTTGCATCTCCCTTTGGATCTTCTTTCTTTTTGCTTCTCCGTTCTCCTTGTTGTTGTGTTGTTGCATCCCTCTCTTCTCTTTGCCACACTCCTTGGCTTATCATTGTCTCATTTAGCCTTTGTTGATTAAATCTCACCCTTGCAAGTTCCTGCTCTTCAAATATCTTGCGAGCTTCATTAAAGGTTTTAATTTGTGGGTTGAGTAATGGGGGTGTGGAGCAGAGGTAACTGAGCTTTTCTTGGGTGCATATATCATAGTCAAGTCTGTCCTTGTGCCTGGCTTCCCTGAACATTCTTCTTTCATTGAAATCTTTGTGAAATGCATTATGTCTAGCATCCAATCTATGGAGAAGTTCTCTTTGCTGAGCTTGCTCTATCCTTAGTTGAGCTTGTTCTTGTATTACTTTCTCCATGGCTCTTTCATGTTCCATAGTTGAATTGTTGATGGCTTCCTGCATCTTGGCATATTGTTCTTGTTGTAACTCCATCATGTGTGCTTGGTACTCATTTTGTTGGTTCATCCATTGAACTTGAACCCCTCTTTGTTGGTCCATCAATTGCCAAAGGTCCCTTTGTTGCTGAGCTTGTTCCTCTTGGCTTCTTTGAATTTGTGAATATTGCCCAGAAATTCCTTCCAAGGCGGCTTGGAGTTGGTTCATGTTCAAGGCATGGGGTTCTTCCATTTCTTGAGGCTCCTCCTCTTGTCTTGCTTCTTTCCTTTTCTTCCTTCTTGCTAAAGGTTGCCTTTCCAATTGGGTTGTGGTGATGAACTCCAACCTTTCTCGAGTAAGAGGTTTTCCAACAGAGACCAAATCAGTTTCTCCAAATTCTTCTAGAGGCACTCCAGCTTCTTCACATAGGCGCAGAATGGTACTAGGATATCCTAGCCAGCTGTCCTGTTTTACTTTTTGAGCTATGTCAATGATGTTCTTGGCTATAATATCTCCAACATTGATTTCTCCTCCTTTCATTATACAATGGATCATTATTGCTCTATTCACCGTTACCTCAGAATTATTTGAAGTGGACATCAATGATCTCCTCACTATGTCATGCCATCCTTTTGCTTGAGGTATGAGATCACCTCTCCGAAGTTTGAGTGGTTGTCCATGTGAATCCAGCACCCAATCCGTGCCTATTCTGCATAAGTCACTCACCACATCCACATATCTTGGGTCATTTTCAACCCTTTCTTCATAGCTAGCTCGTTTGAACTGTTTGTGCTTGACCTTTAGCACCCTGTTGATGGTGTCCGGGCTAAAATCAACAGTCACACCTCTTACATAACTCATGTATGGTTCTTCATCATCATATTCTCTTATCACATTAGTGTAGAACTCATGGATGAGAAGCATGCTCACTTCTTGAGGTTGGTCACAGAGAAGCTCCCATCCCCTTTTTCTGATTATTTTTTGTATCTCAGGGTATTCATCTTTCTTTAGCTTGAAAGGTAACTCTGGCACAACATCTTTGCTTGACATCCAACTAAAGATCCGCTCATTGTGTTTGGATTTGAATCTTCTTTGATCAAATTCATCTTCTCTCCTATCCCTTGATGATGAGGCCATTGAGATTCACTTGCAAGGGTTGAATCTCCCACACCAAACTTAGATGAATGCTTGTCCTCAAGCACAAGGAAAATGGTTGTGAATGGAAGAGATATATGATAACAATGTGGCTTAGGTAAGCTAGAAAATGATGGTGAGGAGGGGTGGAGTGTTTCGGTTATGTGAGGAGGTGTGATGCTTCAAGAGTTTTGTTGGGTATAGATGAGGTTCAAGGCTAGAATTTGTGAAACATGGACTAGGTTGGAGGTTGAGTATGAGTTCGGGTAGTGAAATGAGGTTATGGGGGTAGAAGAATAAGTGATGAAGAATGAGGTTTGATGAATGTGGTTGAAGTATTTAAAGTGAACTTTGGTGAGGATGCATGGTTCTAATGGCATTTAAGGCTCGGTCATGGCATGGGGAGCATGCTTCCTTGTGCCCAATGCATGTTGAGTTCACATCTTTCCAATGCACAATGTTCAAAACTCATGTGACTTCCCTTCCTTGTGTATCCGTGACTTCACTCACCAAGATTCCCCATCATTTCTTTCTTTCTTTCATTATGTGCTTCCAAGATTCCCCATCACTTCTTTCTTTCTTTCCTGCAACAAAATTCCAAAAGCTTGAGATTCTTAAAGTGACATTAATAGCTAAAAGCTTATGATGATATTCCTATGCAAAATTGACTAAGCTAAAATTAAAAATTTATGAATTGATTCCCTAATCTAATTTTTTCTAGCATTAATAATGTAAGTAAAGACACCAAACTTAGTTTGTGACTAAGTGTTCTATGGAATTAATTCCAAAAATAGCCACATCAAACTTAGTATCGTTTTTTTTTTCTTTTTTTTTTAACTAAAATAAATGACTATACTTCCATAATCTAGCATTTTCGTGTATGTATGGACACCAAACTTAGTTTGTGGCTAAGTGTTGTAGAACACACTTTTACCATTACTTCAAGATTGGTCACACCAAACTTAGTGCCTTGCATACACCATGTACTAGTCTACTTAATCATTATTGAATACTAAAGTATGAAATTAAAAGACTCCCTGTGCATGGGTTGCCTCCCATGAAGCGCTTTGTTTATTGTCCTTAGCTCGACACTGCAGTTTCTTTGCTCATGTTAAGAGTTGCACACTCTCTTCCTTGCTCCAAGGGCCACCAAAATAATGCTTCACCCTATGTCCATTGGTTGTGAAGGTTTGTTTTGAGGCTTCATCAAGCAATTCAACATAGCCATGAGGTGATACTTTGGTGATGGTGTATGGACCAGTCCATCTAGACCTCATCTTCCCAGGAAAGATCTTCAATCTTGAGTTGAATAGCAACACCTTTTGGCCTGGTTCAAATGTTCTTTGAGAGATCCTCTTATCATGCCATCTCTTTGCTCTCTCCTTGTATATTTTGGCATTGTCATATGCCTCCAATCTGAACTCCTCAAGTTCATTGAGTTGTAGCAGCCTCTTCTCTCCTGCTGCTTGAGCATCTAAATTCAGAAGTTTGGTGGCCCAAAAGGCCTTATGTTCAAGCTCCACAGGGAGGTGGCATGCCTTTCCATACACCAACTGAAATGGAGATTTTCCTATGGGTGTCTTGAAGGCTGTCCTATATGCCCAAAGTGCATCATCCAGCTTCCTAACCCAATCCTTTCTTGTTGTTCCCACAGTTTTCTCCAAGATCCTTTTTAGCTCTCTGTTGGCAAGTTCAGCTTGCCCATTGGTTTGAGGGTGATATGGTGTGGCCACTTTGTGAGTAACACCATATTTGTGGAGTAAAGAATTGAGTTGCTTGTTGCAAAAGTGGCTTCCCCCATCACTTATAAGTCCTTTGGGTACTCCAAATCTAGTGAAGATGTTCTTCTTGAGGAATTGCAAGACCACGTTGGTATCACATGTGGTGGTGGCTATTGCTTCTACCCATTTGGAGACATACTCTACTGCTACCAGGATGTATTTGAACGTGTAGGATGGAGGGAAAGGTCCCATGAAATCTATTCCCCACAAATCAAAGAGTTCCACTTCCAAAATGAACTTCTGAGGCATCTCATTTTTCTTGGACAAACCCCCTGTTCTTTGACATTCATTGCAATGGCTCACAAACTCTCTAGCATCCTTGAAGATTGAAGGCCAATAGAAACCACTTTGAAGGACCTTTGCAGCCGTTCTTTCAGCTCCAAAATGACCACCATAACTAGAGTTGTGACAATGCCATAGTATGTTCTTCATCTCATCCTCTGACACACATCTTCTTATCATTCCATCTGGCATCTTTTGAACAAGAATGGTTCATCCCAAAAGAAGAACCTAGCCTCATGCAACAGCTTCTTAACTTGTTGTCTTGTGTACTCTTGTGGAATGATTCTTCCTGCCTTGTAGTTGGCCATGTCTGCAAACCAAGGGACATGTTGAATGTGCAAGAGGTGTTCATCTGGAAATTCTTCATTTATTGATGGAAGGTTGTCTTGGCATGCATCTTGTGGTACCCTTGATAAGTGATCAGCAAATTGATTTTCACTGCCCTTTCTATCTTTGATCTCAATGTCAAACTCTTGTAGGAGTAGCACCCATCTGATTAGCCTTGGTTTGGCATCCTATTTTGACATAAGATACTTAATAGCAGCATGGTCAGTATACACTAAGACTTTAGATCCAATCAAATATTGTCTAAACTTATCAAAAGCATATACCACGGCTAGTAACTCTTTCTCTGTTGTGGTGTAGTTTCTTTGAGTTTCATTCAATACCTTACTTGCATAGTAGATAACATGAAGCTTCTTTTCCTTCCTCTGCCCCAACACAGCACCAATTGCAAGGTTACTTGCATCACACATGAGTTCAAAAGGTAGTCCCCAACTTGGGGGTGTGATGATTGGTGCTGTGGTGAGCTTAGCCTTTAGAGTTTCAAAAGCATGTTTGCATTCATCATCAAAGATAAAAGGATTGTCTACCACCAACAAATTACTTAGTGGCTTTGCTATTTTGGAAAAATCTTTGATGAATCTCCTATAGAAACCAGCATGTCCTAAAAAACTTCTAACGGCTTTCACACTAGTTGGCAAAGGAAGTTTTTCTATAATTTCTACTTTTGCCTTGTCAACTTCTATACCCTTTCTTGAAATTTTGTGACCAAGAACAATGCCTTCGGGTACCATGAAATGGCACTTCTCCCAATTCAAAACTAAATTGGTTTCTTGGCACCTTTTCAAGACTAGGGTAAGATGATGCAAGCAAGTATTGAAGGAATCACGAAAAACAGAGAAATCATCCATAAAGACTTCAATAAATTTTTCTACCATGTCCGAGAAGATTGATAGCATGCATCTTTGAAAGGTAGCTGGGGCATTACACAGTCCAAATGGCATTCTCCTATATGCAAAGACTCCAAAGGGGCAAGTAAAGGACGTCTTCTCTTGATCCATGGGGTCAACTACTATCTGATTATACCCAGAATATCCATCAAGAAAACAGTAATAGGCATGGCCAGCCAACCTTTCAAGCATCTGGTCAATGAAAGGTAAAGGGAAGTGGTCCTTTCGTGTGGCATCATTCAGCCTCCTATAGTCTATGCACATCCTCCATCCTGTCACTGTTCGTGTTGGAATAAGCTCGTTCTTCTCATTAACAATGACAGTCATTTCTTAGGCACTACTTGTACTGGACTGACCCATGGGCTGTCAGATATAGGGTAGATGCTCCCAGCCTTACACAACTTCAGGACTTCCTTTTGAACAACCTCCTTCATTGTTGGATTCAATCTTCTTTGAGGTTGTACCACTGGTTTGGAATTCTCCTCTAGAAGTATCTTGTGCATGCATACAGCAGGGCTTATGCCTTTCAAGTCATAAATGGTCCATCCCAACGCCTCTTTGTGAGCTTTCAACACCATAAGGAGCTTTTCTTCTTCCTCTGCATTCAATGTGGAATTGATGATCACTGGGAAGCTATCCTTCTCACCAAGAAATGCATATTTAAGATGAGGGGGTAGTGGTTTCAATTCTTGTTGTGGTGCCTCTTCTTTGGTGGCTTCACTTGGTTCCTTTGATGCTTCCAATTTGTTCTCTTCTTGTCCCTTGATGTTATGGACTTCCTCTTGTTTCATTTGATGGTTTGTGTTAAGCACTTCTTCAACCAAAGAATCTACTACATCAATCCTCATGCAATTTTCTTTCTCAACAGGGTGTTGCATTGCTTTGAAGACATTTATGGTCATTTGCTCATCATGCACTCTGAAAATCATCTCTCCCTTTTCCACATCAATGATTGTTCTAGCTGTAGCCAAAAAGGGTCTACCAAGAATGACTGAATTGTTTCCCTCTTCATCCATGTCTAGGACCACAAAATCAGCTGGAAATATGAAGTTTCCCACCTTCACCAAGAGGTTCTCAACTACTCCATTTGGTATTTTGATGGATCTGTCAGCAAGTTGGAGTGACATCCTTGTGGGTTTGAGCTCTTCAATCATCATTTTCTTCATCATGGTAAGGGGCATTAAGTTAATGCTTGCTCCCAGATCACAAAGTGACTTGTCAACAGCCATGCTCCCAATCGTGCAAGGTATGAGAAAGCTGCCAGGGTCTTTGAGTTTTGGAGGTAACCCTTTTTGAATGATGGCACTGCACTCTTGATTGAGAATCACCGTTTCTTTTTCTTGCCAACTTCTCTTCTTGGTGATCAATTCCTTAAGAAACTTTGCATATAATGGCATTTGTTCCAGAGCTTCTGCCAATGGGATGTTGATTTCAAGTTTCTTGAAGATTTCTAAGAACCTTGGGAATTGTTGGTCCTTTGCTCCTTTGTGTATCCTAGTTGGGTATGGAAGCTTGGGTACATAAGCTTTTACCCCTTCATTTTTGTTTTCTTGTTGTGGATTCACACTCCCCTTGCTATCACGGTTGCTTCTTTGTCCAAGTGGGTTACTTTGTGGCTTGACAACTTCTTTGCCTTTGTTAGATGTTGAACCCTTTTCTTCATCTTGCCTTTCCACATGTACTTCCACTGTGTCTTGCTCTTTGGGTTTTATTGCTTCTTTATTCGAACTTTCACCAACTACCTTGCCACTCCTCAACTGCAGAGCCTTACATTCTTCTCTTGGGCTTCAAGTGGGCTAGCAATGTGGGCTTTCTCATTGTTGCATTCTTGGTTCAATTGAAGAAGTTTTGGCCTTTGTGATGAATAGGGGAAGCAGAGCAAGTTGGCACCAATTCTGGCCCATTGAGGGGCGTTGTTGGTAATAACTCCAGGCATAATGCACGTTGGCAACGTGCATGGCATTTTCCTGGGAGTGAGCTTTGAGACTTGGGCGTTGCTAGCCCAAGTTATTGCAAACAACGTGCTACTCCTCTTCTTGGCTCTATTTTCATGCTAAATGTAGCCCAGAATTTGAGTGCCAATCCTCTGCTTCCATATGGACTATCATACATCATTGGAAAGCTCTTGATGTCTTCTTTCCAATGCCACTGAAATCACCTCATTTGGACTTTCCTAGCTCAAGTTATGCTTCCTCAAAGAAGGTAAGGTCAATCTGCCAAGTTGTTGTCAAAAACGCACCTTCAATCCCAAGTTGGCAACGTGCTCGTGCCTAGCCTCCCAAGGCAGGGGCTTGGGGCTGGCGTTGTTGCAAAACACGCCCCCTTAATGCACGTTGGCAACGTGCTCGTGCCCCCCCTCCAGGGCTCATCTCTAGCTCCCTTGAATTTCACTTCATGTTCTTGTTTTTAGGGTCTAAAGATGACTCTGGTTTGGCTTCAATTTTGTGCTCCACCATAGACTATTATATATGGTTGGAAAGCTCTGAATGTCAGCTTTCCAACGCAACTGGAAGCACTCAATTTGGATCTCTGTAGCTCAAGATATCTTCCATTGAAGTGGACATGGTCAGGCTGCCTTGTTGGAGTTGTTGTGAACAACGCCCCATATATTCCAAGTTAGCAACGTGCATTACAATTTCCTGGCGTTGTTGATGAACACTCCTTCTCTTCAGCACGTTGGCAACGTGCTCGAGCCTTTCTCAAGGCTCCAAGTTTGCTTCCTGGCGTTGGCAACGTGCATAGCAAGGCTAATGGGCGTTGGCAACGTGCATGGTGCCTTTCCTGGCGTTGGCAACTTGCATGGTGCCTTTCCTGGCGTTGGTAACTTGAATGGTGCCTCTCCCTGGCGTTAGCAACGTGAATGGTGCGGCTCATGGGCGTTGGCAACTTGGCTGGCACCAAGACTTGGTGCCTAGCCAAGCAACCATTCCTGGCATTGTTGCCAAACACTCCTTCTCTTCAGCACGTTGGCAACGTGCTCGAGCCTTCCTCAAGGCTCCATATTTGTTGCTTGGTTGTGTGGCGTTGGCAACGCCCATCTTGAGTTGGCAACGCCAGCTCCTTTTCTTCCAGGACCAAGCTTGATTCTGTGGCGTTGTTAGCCTGCGTTGTCCTCAAACACGCCCCTCATCTCTAGGCTGGCAACGTGCTCGAGGTTCCATATTAGCTCCCCAAGATTGCTTCCTGGCGTTGCCTTGAAACACGCCAATGATAGTGGCGTTGGTAACGTGGTTGAGCTCTAAAACTTGGTGCCTATCCAAGCATTCTTGTGTGGCGTTGGCAACGCCCATCTAGAGTTGGCAACGTGCTTCACTTCATCCAGGGCCAATCTTGTGTGTGTGGCGTTGCCTTCAACAACGCTCATAGTTCTTGGCGTTGGCAACGCCCTCGACACTCCTTCATGGCTCAAGTTCCTTTCTTGTGTGGCGTTGGCAACGCCCATCTAGAGTTGGCAACGTGCTTCACTTCATCCAGGGCCAAGCTTGCTTGTGTGCGTTGCCTTGAATAACGCCTCTTCATTCCCACGTTGGCAACGCCCTCGAGCTCTCCTTGGCTCAGCTCTTTGCTTGCCTGGGCGTTGCCTACAAACACGCACTCTTTTCCTCAAGTTGGCAACGCCAAATTTGCTTCTTGGTTGCCTGGCGTTGTCCTCAATAACGCAGCCCTCTTCCAAGTTGGCAACGCCACTTCTTCTTGCAAGGCTGCCTGGCGTTGCCATGAACAACGCCCACTATCTCCAAGTTGGCAACGCCAACTTCTTCTTGCCCAGCTTGCATCATTCTTGCTTCCATGCTTCCTTGTTTCATCACCTATCATCAACAAAGGAAATAGCTTCAAAGTCTTACCAATTCATGCAATAATTTCCATGAGATTCATTCATACTCATTCATGTATTTATTCTTTAAATCATTTGCATGAATTTGGCTAGAATCAACATATTCCTTAGTATTCTTATGCATGAAAACAAACTCATAAAAGGACTTGTTTATTTAGAGAAAATGAGTGAAATCAAGCTAAAATCAACTAAACTAACTAGCTAATATATCAAATATGCAATTGCATCACAACACCAAACTTAAAGTGTTGCTTGTCCTCAAGCAAAATATAAAAGCTTTGTCTCAAGAGTCTAAGATGTAAGACTTGAATGTTCTACCAGAGAGTAATTTTTCATTGAGCATGTCATCCTCACTTGTGTGGTCATTAATTTATCGTAATTGAACACAGCTACTCAACTTTCTCAATTAAGATGCTTGCTTCAATACTAAATTGGTTAACTTCACTAGACCTTTTCTATTATCACAGCACATGATCCTTGAACCATTCTTTACTTGATGCTTTTCTCCTCTCTTTTTTTATATTCCTTCTCATTTCAAACAAGCTCGAAATCTTGTCTTAAGGCGGCTCTTTAGCATAAGTTTTCAATCAACAATCCCAAACCAGTTGGTTCAAGTTGTTAAGTGTTGAGACACTCTTAAAGATTTACTAACTCAAGCCTCTCTCCTTAACACATTCAATCACAGGCATATAACATTGAAATTTTATTTGGATAGTGGTGTCCCGCACCTCTTTGGTTTGCTAAATGTTCTGTCATAGAGCTACTCTTGATTGTTAGTTTTCAATCGATAATCCCGAGTTAGTTAACTCAAGTTATCGGGTGATGAAGCACCCCTCGGATTTACTAGCCCAAGTATGTCTCTTGACATCAATCACCACAGACACATATCCAAATTTGTCATTGATGCCTAGCCTTTCATTCTTTGTTTTGTGTTTTCTTTATTGTCAAGGTTATTTGTGCTTTTACTTATAAGATCTTTGTGATCCTCAACCAAACTAGTCTTGTATAAACAAGCATTCTTTTGAATTTCTTGAGCCTTGGTTCTTTCACAATAAAAGGACTAGCACTTTTCTTATGGGACAACATGATCCTTCTTAAGCTAGATTTCTCTCTGTTCTGGCTCAAACTACATCTTTTATTCCATTGACAAGTAAAAGTACTTAAGACAAGCAACCATTCCAAACTTGTGAGTGGTGATGCATGGAATGGATAACATAAAAGAAAATGCTTCAAAAAGAAAAAAAATGCATCTTAGAAGGTATACCATATTTCAGACATACATCTTCTTTATTCAATAAAACATAAAGAAAAACAAAGGAACTTCACCACCTTTAGTCTTCATGTCCCTTTTCCCTTGCTTGATTCTCCTTGCTTTCCTTTGCCCTTTGGATCTTCTTTCTTTTTCTTTCTCAACTCTCCTTGTTGCTTTGTTGTTGCATCTCCCTTTGGATCTTCTTTCTTTTTGCTTCTCCGTTCTCCTTGTTGTTGTGTTGTTGCATCCCTCTCTTCTCTTTGCCACACTCCTTGGCTTACATTGTCTCATTTAGCCTTTGTTGATTAAATCTCACCCTTGCAAGTTCCTGCTCTTCAAATATCTTGCGAGCTTCATTAAAGGTTTTAATTTGTGGGTTGAGTAATGGGGGTGTGGAGCAGAGGTAACTGAGCTTTTCTTGGGTGCATATATCATAGTCAAGTCTGTCCTTGTGCCTGGCTTCCCTGAACATTCTGCTTTCATTGAAATCTTTGTGAAATGCATTATGTCTAGCATCCAATCTATGGAGAAGTTCTCTTTGCTGAGCTTGCTCTATCCTTAGTTGAGCTTGTTCTTGTATTACTTTCTCCATGGCTCTTTCATGTTCCATAGTTGAATTGTTGATGGCTTCCTGCATCTTGGCATATTGTTCTTGTTGTAACTCCATCATGTGTGCTTGGTACTCATTTTGTTGGTTCATCCATTGAACTTGAACCCCTCTTTGTTGGTCCATCAATTGCCAAAGGTCCCTTTGTTGCTGAGCTTGTTCCTCTTGGCTTCTTTGAATTTGTGAATATTGCCCAGAAATTCCTTCCAAGGCGGCTTGGAGTTGGTTCATGTTCAAGGCATGAGGTTCTTCCATTTCTTGAGGCTCCTCCTCTTGTCTTGCTTCTTTCCTTTTCTTCCTTCTTGCTAAAGGTTGCCTTTCCAATTGGGTTGTGGTGATGAACTCCAACCTTTCTCGAGTAAGAGGTTTTCCAACAGAGACCAAATCAGTTTCTCCAAATTCTTCTAGAGGCACTCCAGCTTCTTCACATAGGCGCAGAATGGTACTAGGATATCCTAGCCAGCTGTCCTGTTTGACTTTTTGAGCTATGTCAATGATGTTCTTGGCTATAATGTCTCCAACATTGATTTCTCCTCCTTTCATTATACAATGGATCATTATTGCTCTATTCACCGTTACCTCAGAATTATTTGAAGTGGACATCAATGATCTCCTCACTATGTCATGCCATCCTTTTGCTTGAGGTATGAGATCACCTCTCCGAAGTTTGAGTGGTTGTCCATGTGAATCCAGCACCCAATCCGTGCCTATTCTGCATAAGTCACTCACCACATCCACATATCTTGGGTCATTTTCAACCCTTTCTTCATAGCTAGCTCGTTTGAACTGTTTGTGCTTGACCTTTAGCACCCTGTTGATGGTGTCCGGGCTAAAATCAACAGTCACACCTCTTACATAACTCATGTATGGTTCTTCATCATCATATTCTCTTATCACATTAGTGTAGAACTCATGGATGAGAAGCATGCTCAAGAAGTGGTGATGATTGGGAACGATTGGATTGGTATTGGGGCAAGGAAGGATCATATGGTGGCGAATGGTGAAGAGAAGCTTGTGAGTGTGGTGGTTCGAGGTTATGTTGAAAGGACGGTCTATATGTACGGGGTGGGGCTTGTTGGTAGTTACAAGGTTGTCCACCATGTCTTTCAGCTGGGTATGCACGGTAGAATGGTCTTTGTCCAGGATATCTTGGAGGGTGTTGTTGCCAAAGAGGTTGATTAGATCCTCTTGGTTCCATCCATCCTTGATTGGTCTGACCTTGATGCACATTCCTGCTGTAACTTCTATTTCCTTTAATAATATTAGAACCAAACTCAAAGCGAGAGGAGTGAGAGTTCATAGTAGAAAATAAAGGTAAAAAGGAAAAATAAAAATAAAAATAAATAAGCAAGCAAAAGAAAAGTATTTACAATAACCAATAATAAGGCACACGTTAGCAGTTCCCCGGCAACGGCGCCATTTTGACGTTAGAATTTTTGCCAGTAAAGAATTTCATAAAAATAGTCGCGTTGTAGATATAGTCTCTAAACCGACAGAAATCCTTTCGTACAAACGTTTTGGTTGTCACAAGTAACAAACCCCTTTTAAAATTGATAATCGAGTATTAAACCTCGGGTCGTCTTCTCAAGGAGCTACGAGGAAGGTATGTTCTTATTATTGGTTATGAGTTTGTAAATTGGGGTTTTGGAAGTAAGGTGGGAATATGTTATATGACAAATAATTTAAATGGTAATTAAAAATGAATAAATACTGTAAAGCAAACTTTTGGGCAAGGTATGAGAAATTGGAGGTCCAACGTAGTTATCTCTCTCTCAACTATAAGGAAAGCTGAATCTAAACTCCACTTGGTCAACCTTTACTAAAGCAAAGGAAAGTCAAGGGACTAATTAAATTGAACGTTGAATCCTATTTATTTTCTAAGAAAAGGTTGGGATTACTTAAGTTCAGCTCAATTAGCAAGATAACGATTATCAAATTTGTTGAGTTTAATAACTGTTGAGTTACTGATTTCTTAACCAAAACCAAAAGGGGAAAAAGTAAAATTGCTAGAATAATAGAGGTGACCTTAGATGGAAGGCAATAGTAACTTAAATCAATGAGAACAATCTTAACTGAAAATACTTCAAATATCATTAATTCAAAATAGAGATCTGTAACATAGAATAATTCATAAATCAATTCAAATATTAAAAGCAAATAAATAAATAAAAGTAAACTGAAAATAAAAGAACATTAAACCTGGATCCAGAGTTACTCTCAAAACAAGAAGAAATCCTAAATCCTAAAGAGAGAGAATCTCTCTCTAAACTAAATCTAAATCATGAAAACTAGAAATTGGCGAGCTCTCTCTGAATGGATGCATTCCTCCACTTTATAACCTCTAATCTATGCTGTCTGTGCTTGGATCTGGGCCAAAAAGGGCTTCAGAAATCGCTGGGGGCGTATTCTGTGAATTCTGATACGTGGCCTCTGTCACGCGTCCGCGTGGGTCACGCGGCCGCATCGTCTGGAGCTTTTCCTTTCCATGCGGTTGCGTCGGTCACACGTCCGCATCGTGGGTGTTCTACTTGAGGTGCGCGGTCGCGTCAGTCATGCGGCCGCGTCGCTGCTTCTTCGCTTCTAGCACGCGATCGCGTCGTCCATGCGATCACGTGGATACCAATTTCCTTAAAGCTCCATTTTGCCTTCTCCTTCCATTTTTGTATGTTTCCTTTTTCATCCTTTAAGTTATTTAGCCTTAGAAAACCTGAGACTACTCAACACACTAATCATGGCATCGAATGGAAATAAAGGTAATTAAAACAATTAATTTTAAAGCTTAGGAAACATGTTTTTCACAATATGACATAATAAGGAAGGGAAAGTAAAATCATGCAATTAATATGAATAAGTAGGTGAAGGATTGAATAAATCACTCAAATTAAGCACAAAAGAACTCATGAAATATGGGTTTATCAGACGCTAATCCAAAAGCGCACATTTTCAAAAGAAGCGAAATGTTCCGCATTCAAAAAAGAGCTCTACAAAGATAAAGCGATGAAATGCTCGAGTTCGGCTTTACCCGAGCGGGCTCGAAGTCCAGGAATCGACCTCCAGAGGAAGACCGAGCTCGAGCAGGGGCACTGTTCATACCCTGGGTCAAGATATCCGACCCGGGACGTTCTACAGACAAAGCAACCGACCCCTTCAGGTCAGGACAACCCGACCTCTTCTCAAAGAGCTCGGCCAAGTCACAGGAAGGCCCAAACAGAGGAACACGTCCCTAATCCAAGGGCAGTCCAAGCCCGTAGAGATAAAGGCGGTTCCCTTAAAAGATAAGAGGATCCCAGGCAAAGATAAGATAAAGATAAGATAAGATAAGATAACTAACTTATCTCATCCAAAGAGGTCACTTTACACCATTATAAATACACTAGAGCACCCAGGTATAACTCATACTCTGATTCTACTCAATACCTGCTTAATACCCTTACTAACATAAGCATCGGAGTCCCTTACAGGTACCCCCCACCCTCCGAGGATGAAGGATCAGCACCACCATCAAATCCAACCAAAGTCGGATACAGCAGCTCTGACCAGCACAGAAGATCTCGTCCAAGATCGACCTACAGTTTCAGGTAACCCTCGGAACAGTATCAGAGCAGTTCGTTCCTATAGAGCCTGAGGGACGGACTGACTATGCTTCTGGGCATACTTTGAGTTTCTATACATGCTAATTATGATATCTAACTGATATATATGGCATGAATATTCATGAGCATGCATTTGGGACTTCGAATCACTAAACTTGCGATGTTGAGACTGATCACCTTAATGTCACTTGTTTGGTGTGAACAGGAACCAAATGGCATCACGTGGATGCGGTTGTGGGCGTAATCAAGGTCGGGGACAGAGAGGTAACGAGGCAACCATACTGGTAGGTAGTTTGACTGATTTCGTCACTGCGATGATGAGTGCTGTTGTTGCCATTGGTGCTGTTGCTGCTGCAACCAGTCGAGCAATGGGTAGGATGGAAATATAAGCTAGAATTGGCAATGACGGTGGTAATAAATATGAAGGAGAAAATAATGTTCCGAGTATAGTGGTACCAGTGGAGATAATGGGTTATTCGAAGTTAACTAACACGGGTCAAGCAACAGGAGAAAGCTCAAGAAGGATAGTGGTGGCAACGAGTGACCGCCGGGAATCTTTCACAAAGAAAAAGGAAAAGATTACACCTAGGAGCCAAAATTTCAAAAGGGGTTGTTATGTCACTTCACATTCTCAGCGTCAGAATAATGATCAAAGGAATGACAACCGTCAGGGGCAGGATTCAGAAGAGTAGACTAGTACTCAACTGGAAGACTTAAAGTGTCTGAGATGTAAAAAGTATTATACAAACAGACCATGCAGGGCTGGACTAGGCGTATGATACAAGTGCGGGGAACAAGGGTATATATCTCGAGATTGTCCACACAAGAAAGGCCGGGATGCAGCCGAATCTGATTCTCAAACCTAAGATAATTGTGAACTAGCAATTGAATTTTTAACTACCTTACATACCATAATTATGTAATATTCATTCGAGACGCATGACAAGTTATGATAATCGTGAAGTCCAAGTGGATGGTTAGCCAAGTACTACCAGCTGTTAAGACAGAGCGATATTTGATTAATTTAGAAGGGTGGCTAGGATCTTGAAGGTTAAGCATCAGAGTGGCGTAGCAGAAGTGGGTTGGATTATATCTAAGGAATCGGAAGTGTTAAGAACTATGCGGAGTTATTGTTTGAAACCCTGTCACAATGAGTTGCGAGGAAGAGGAATAGAGCGGCTTCAACCTTTAGCTACAAATTATTTAAGAGAGGAGTGAAGATGAGACCAAATCCCTAGACGAACGAGTTTTTAAGACAATTTTTGAAGGTGTACCATCATTTCCATCTCAAAGAGAAAGTGAGTTTGCAATAAACTTAGTGCCAGAAGCCAGATTAACTCCGATTGCACCATGATAGAAGACACTGTGATAATTGATAGAATTCAGGAGATAGTTAAAGGAAGTAGCAGAAAAGAAACCCCTTCGTCCGAATGTTTCCCTGTGGGAGGTACTGGTTATGTCAAGTGAAGAGGAAAGACAACAATAGGAAGCTCTACACGAGAGAGAGTGTGCGCCAACTAATCTTCGCGACTTGATCTAACATTTCTTTTATAGCTTACATTGAAAACTCTATCTTGAATTTCTTCTTGAAAAACCAAATTCATCGTTCTTCTAATTCTCTTCCTTACTCGCATAAAGCTTGTCTCTTTTGGGAATTTGCTTTGAGTAAGGTTGTTCTCATATGCAAACCATATTCTTTAAAATTAGCTAAGACTTCCTTAACTCAATACGCCTTGTTCTTTCTAATCAAGGGCTCCTGATTTGAACTCTTTTCTTGAGATGTACCTTAGTTCTTCTTCTTGTGTATTTCATTATTTCCGTACAACTCTGTTTGACCATATATAAGACTTTTCTCTAAATTCTTGTAAACACCGTATGTGTTGTTCGTACGTATTTGAGCTCAATAATTCTTTGGAAATAAATTCAAACTTAGTTAGACTATCGTGCGATTCTTAGATATAACCATCAAGACAATAGTCTCTTAAAGCAAGATTTCTAAATGCGAAATATGAAGTGTGTAGGAATGTGATACCAAAGAGAATTTCGGAGCCTTAATTCTTGTCGAACATATCACATATGATTAAGTTAACTTGAAGTAATCCACCATGTGTGTGGACACCTAAATACGATGGGAGTTTTTGAACCATGAGAGAAAGGATGAACCTTAGTGCCATTGTATGTATCACTTGAATTTAATGAACCATTTAAGAAATTACTGTGATCCGTTATTGGAGGACTTGGAATGCGTGCTGATGCAACATCGTGAGGTAGTAGCGGACTCCCTGAGCAAGAAATTTCTGAGGAATGCTTGGAGGTAAATTTTGGAGGAAGGAATGCTAGGTAAGTTGGAGCTCTAAGTTGGATATTGAGGGTGTAGCCGGAGGTGTCAAACTAAATCCATTGCAATTATGAAACATGGTAAAGATGAGATACAAAAAGCATAACAAGATGACAGAGGGCTACCAAGGATGTAGAAGCCTACTAAATAAAAATAAAATCGAGAAGAGATCAAGGGAAACCAAGAAGGAAACTTGGAGGAATGAAGAAACGGATTCGAAAGTACAAGTAGATACTAGTATGCCTAATGCAAAGAATGGAGATGTAAACTATTACCCGAAGCCATCAAGAACGGATTTCAATTCAACCGAGGATTACCAAGATGTATCACAATTTTCAGAAGATAGGGTTGAGTGGCCCGAAATGATGGATAACGTGGCGACGCATGTGATTGAATATCTGATATATTAAAATATGAGGAGTGGGTACAAAGAGTCATATGAGATGTGGCAACCATGGAAAGTTTCACAATGAAAGTAAAAAGGGATTTCTATTTATTATGAAAGGGGTTATCGAGGACTAGGGCAGGAAGTAATGCTGTTAGGTAATAGTGAATCAATTAACCAAGTCCATTTTCGTCCATCGGAGCAACCCATTTATCAGGGGTATTGACGAGACAATACATCAGAAAGAAGGTGAGGTTTCACGGTACGCTAAACGCCTCTATGTCGATCTGAAACTGGAGCACCAAACATCTTAGTATTAGTTCTTGGATTTGCTAGCCGATACCAATTATGTATTTCACATCTCATAACTTCAGGAGTACACTTTTGATGCCAATCACGTATTAGAATTTGAACCCGTGCAACTGAGAGAAGATCTAACGCTTTAAATAACATCGGTTAGAATTCATAATATGATACTAGTGCTAATTAAGTGGCTATGTGGAGGAGGAGTTTTGTTAGCAGAGGAATGTTGAAAATGGAGCTGGAATTGCAGAACACACTTGGAAACTCAAATCATATATGCGAAAAGATTGCCCACACCTCTTTTCAGGAAACTAAATCTGAATTTTGAGGGCAAAATTCTTAATTAGGTGGGTAGGATGTAAACCCCGTAAAATTAGTAAATAATTATTCAATAGAATAAATTTTAATAAAATAAATTAAGAATGCTAAGTATATATATATATATATATATATATATATATATATATATATATAAGTGTGTTGGGTGTTGAATTTTGGGTATGTACATGTGACAAAATGTGTTAGGTATATATATATATATATATATATATATATATATATATATATATATATATATATATATATATATATGATATGATATGAAGCAATTGAAAATGTTAGAAGCTTAATTGAAAGCTTCGAGTTGGTGCTAGTTGCTGAATTTTGGTGTTGAGACTTGCAATTTTGCCTAAGTAGGTTGTCTTGGGTTATACAAGAAAATTGGCCAAGATTTGGTTTTCGTTTCTCGTATTTATTACACAATGTCTTGTGAAAACTTAGGCTAGATGGCCATAGGATAGCAATGAATGCATGAGTATGTTAACTGTTTAATACCTTTGATAATATTTGTTGATATGGATTGAGAAGTTGTTGGTGTTTATTGACTGTGATAGAAGTAGAATTGATGACTGATGGTTTGATGATGAGTGGTAGGTTGGCAATAATGAACATGTATATATGATGGAATGTTGATGGTTGATGGTATAATTATGAAGTTTATGTATGATAGTTTTCTGAAAATGAGGAATGATGGGTGATGGAAGGGTGTGGTATTGTGTTAATATGATTGGTATGTTGTGGTGCTAAATTATATATATGGAATGTTGAGGTTTGAGTTAATTGTTAATGAAAATAGAGGTTGAGGGTTTTTGTGTAAAATTGATTTTTAGTCGAACTTCGGCGAGGCATAACTTGGCCTCCAGACCCCCAAATTGTTTCAAAATTGTTTCATATGAAAATTTGGTCCGTGAAATTTACACCGTTCGAAGAACGGATGAAAAATTTTTGAAATGAAAAAGGTATGTACGTCGGAAGTTTGGAGTGAAAAACTGAAAATTCTCCAGCATTCACCATTTTTGCTGTTTTGCATAGCTTGCGTATGCGACCACTTCACGCGACGCGACCAAACTCTCCGGGTTTGGCATCTTGCGAATACGGGCAGGGTGCTTGCGTATGCGAACAGTGGTTTTTGAGGGGTTGCATACGCGACCACCTGCACGCGACACGACCAACCTTTCCTGGTTGGGTATCTCGCGTACGCGTGGCCCCTGTTTCAGCAAACATGAATTTATTATTTGTAAAGCGTAATTTTGAACCTCTAAGTCTCTTTTTTTTATTCTTTTAGCCCTAGATCCCATTAGTATGCCTAGTAATAAGATGAAGCTAGGAAAATGTGGTAACTTGGAGATGAAAAAAGCTTGAGAAGTGATGAATTAGGTATGAGGAGATAAGGTTCATATATATATATATATATATATATATGAATTCTATTGACCCTCTGTTGACCCTACAGCGTAAGGGTGATCGGGCACGTATAAATTCCCAGGAAGGTGATGCGGCGGAAATTGGTGAATTAATAATTATTAAAATGTGTACGTTGCAAGTATAGTTCTTAACTCACCAGAAATCCACTTATCAATTTAGAAAGATGTCACAGAAATTTAAAATTGAAATACTGGGAGTATGAATCCCAGGTCGTCTCCCAACGAGTTGCAGAAAAGTGTGTTATTTTTATTAATCAGATGTTTTCAAAAAGGTTTGAGTTGAGTAAACAGGAAATAAAATTGGAGAATTGAATAATGTAAATAAAATCCTTGACTGGGAGTTGATTAGTTGGAAGTCCCGCTGTTGTTGGATTACTCTCTAGATTAATTGATAATTAAAGGTTATCCTGTTTAGTTATCCCTTACTAGGTAAGGAAAAGTCAAACAAATTAGAATGCTATGTCCGTTCACAAGTTGCAATCCACTTAATAAAAAGGGATTGGTATTAGTGAATAGAGGACAAGCCAACAATAAACCCAATTATAATCTTTCCTTTAAGCTTTCCAACTCAAGGGTTCCTTTCAATCAACTCCCCATCAAGTTAGGGAACTACTCGCTCATTATGAATGTAAAATTCATAACATATGAAAAGGAATTAAAGAAAGACATTGTAAATAAAAATAAAAGTAATCAAATAAAAATGAAAGTAATCCTTGTATTAAATAAATCCTAATAATATTCCAATGGTAAAATTAACAAAGCAAAGGACATGGAAGAGTAAAGCCAAGTAAAGAAAACGAACTAGAATGACGAAGTCTTGATAAGGTAATAACTCTTCTCAGTATCCCAATGCAAAAAGTGGTAGAAAAATCAAAATCCTAAAAACTATGAATGTCTAGAGAGAAAAACCTAGAGGAGGAGTAAAAACTAGATCTAAAACTAAGACTGTGCAGAATGAATGTTGTCTCTGGTTTCTGCATGTTCTTTGGCTCTAGTCTGCTGTTCTGGGCCAAGAACTGGGTCAAAATAGAGCCCAAAATCGCCCCTAGCGGAATCTGCAGATTATGCAGATCGTGCACGTCAAGCGATCGCGTCGTCCATGCGGACGCGTCATTCGCGTTTTTCCCTGCCACGCGTTCGCGTCGTCCACGCCTCCGCGTCACTTGTGCTTTTCCATTCCGCGCGGTCGCGTGAGCCATGCGGCCGCACCACTGCGATTTCTCCTCTTTCGCGCGAACGCGTGAGCCATGCGGCCGCGTCACTTCTCGCTGGTTATCTCCTCTATTTCTTGTGTTCCTTCTATTTTTGCTGGCTTCCTTTCCAATCTCCAACTCATCCATGCCCTATAGAGCTTGAAACACTTAACACACAGATCACGACATCGAATGGGATAAAGGAGAACTAAAATGCATAATTAAAAAGTCTCTAGGAAGCAGTTTTCAACCATGTAATAATTTCAGGAAAGAAATATAAATGCATGCTAAATTAATGAATAAGTGGGTAAGGATCATGATAAAACCACACAGTTAAACACAATATAAACCATAAAATAGTGGTTTATCAACCTCCCCACACTTAAACATTAGCATGTCCTCGTGCTTAATTGAAGGAGATAAGATAAATAAGTATGAACATGTAGAAACTCATGCAATGCAATGCAACCTATATATATGAATGCAACTATATGACTCTTGCCCACTTGATCAAAAGTAAATAAGCTCTTCAAACAATTACAAATCAAATTGCACTAATTCTATTACTATACAGTAAGACAGATAGAAGTGCAAGAAGATAGCTTTTGAAAGCAGGGAACATGGAAATTCAAGCATTGAACCCTCACTGATGATGTATGTACACTCTAATCTCTCTAGTGTATAGGGTAATCACTCTATCCTTCTCTAATTATGCTCTCTAACTTTTGTTTTTCTCCTAACCAATCAACAACAGTTAATATGCCAATGCAAACATCATGAGGTCCTTTTAAGGTTGTAATGGGGCCAAGGTAAGGATAGGGATATATATATATATATATATATATATATATATATATATATATATATATATATATATATATATATATATATATATATATATATATATATATATATATATGGTTAAGTGAGCTTATAAATTGAATCTTTAATTATCCCAGCTTTAATCCAACCTATATATTTTATATAACTTTAGAATTCATACCTAGCTACCCAGAATTCCCTTTTACATTTCATACTCATGTATCAATTTTATCATATGTGCATTAATATTTGAATTTTTAATTTAACATTGGGGTAATTTTGCCCCCTTATTTATTTATTGATGATTTTTTTATAGACATAAAAATAAACATAGCTTATCAATGCACATAGATTTTTAATTCTTATAGTTTCACATGAGTAGGTATCCAAATTCCCATTGTATTATCATGACACATTCCCTTAATAACTTTTGTTCCCACAAATTCTCATACTTAACTAGCATACACAATTCTATCTTAAGCTAACCAAAGATTCAATTTGGGATATACAATTGTTTTTCCGCTTAAGGCTAGTAATGTGGTAAAATATAGAACAAATGGGATTTAAAGGCTCAAAGTGGTTAACAAAGGTAATTAAAAAGGGTAGGCTTAATTTTGATAAGTGAGTTTAAACAAATTATGGCCTCAATCACATGCAAGCATATAAACATAATAAATATTGGACATATAGGATGAAACAAAATATAGATTACAATCATAGAGAAGTAAACACACAAGAATAAAATAATTATGGTTAAATAATGTAACCATGTATAAAGGCTCAAATTTTTACAGGTTGTGTGTTCATTAGCTCAAAAAACATGTTCCAAATACAACTTCAAGCAATTTTAACATAAGAGTTTTGATTAAAATTAGTGAAATTTTGTTCCAAAGATAGCTTTTCAGAAGAAACCTATTGTCTTTTCAATCAAGTAGAACATGCATGCAACTAACCTATTCTATAAAAGAAAGAAAATCTAACAAAAATATCCTAATTTATTAGTGCTAGGGAAGAGAAATTACCTCCGGAAGTCAGGTACTGACTGACCTCCCCACACTTAAGGCTTTGCACCGTCCTCGGTGCCATCTGTCAGGAACAAGGGTGGGCTGGTGGCAGTGTCTCCACAGTCGGGGCCGTCATGGCTCCCTGTGCTGGTGAAGGAAGTGGAGTCCGGGGTGTTCGAGTCTCTACAATCTCCTCTAAGCAGCTCCCTGAGGTGTTTGAATCGGCGTTGGTTGCGGCACTCTCAGAGCTTTGCTTTCTTTTCATGTTGGTCCAACCGCTTCAGTATCTGGTGCAGCAGCTGACTAGTAGATGGTGGAAGAGGTGTGGCATCCTCTGTGGACTGGCTGGTATTGGCAAGCTGTGGCCTGAGATATTTCCCGTTAGGGACATACTGATCATCCCGTGGAAGAATGGCTTTGGTGTCTCCAGCTCTATAGGATACTCCGGCTGCTGAGATAAGATCAGAGACCAATACGGGGAAAAGTAAGTTGCCCGCGATCTGTACATGTTCCATAGCATGTCAGATATGTCTTGGTAAATTAAGAGGCTGGTCTGTGAGGATGCACTCTAGTAGAACGGCCATATCTGCGGTGAAGGAGGACTCATGAGTGCTCGAGAAGACGTAATGGGACATAATTTGTGCCCATACGTGAGCTTCCAAGGTGAGTGCAGAAGCCGAGATTCCCTCAGGACGGGAACGATGGTATCCGAAGATCCATTTGCTGCCAGGGCGAGCGATAACTCGGAGAACAGCGTCCCAGTCAAAAGTGTATGCCTGGCGCTTGGTTGCGACTTTCTAAAAGGCGTCCAATCCTTCTGGAGCAGGTGGGAGATCTAAAGCTTGCTGTATGGCCTCTTCTGTAATAGGGATTTGCTTCTGGCGTAAATAGACATACTGTAGAGCCGGCAGGTGGAAGTTGGAGTAGAACTCAACGACCCAAGAAAGATTAACCTGTCGTGGCTGTCACAGTAAGAATCCCCAATGTTTTTTGGCAATTTGTGGCTCAAAAAATTCAGTGATACGAGGCGGAAGGATAAGAAGGTGTTCATTGTTGTAATTTCGAGCTGCCAAGATGGGGAACATCTCTTCACAGTAGCGATTTGGGAATCGTGCAGCGTCCTTGGCTGGGAAGGCTCGTTCCTTTTCATCAACCTTGATAATCCTTTTAATTCTCTTTGTTGAGGGCTTGACTGGAGTTGAAGAAGGTTCTGCCACTAATGCTCTCTTCGTTCCTTTCCTTGCTGTGGGTTTAGGGGTAGCTTTCTCTTTGCCTTTCTTGGTGGCCATTCTGAAAAAAGGAAGAGAAAGTAAGTTAAATCCAAAGAATTAAAGCAAGGAAGGGAATGGAGTGAGTGATAGTCAGTGCACGGTAAAGATGAATGAAATAAACACATGATCATGACAACATGTGAAAAGATCATTAAATAAAATAGGATAGGTGCAATAAAGGGTAAGTAGATGCAAGATGATTATTGGCATGCTGGCAAGGGCATGAATAGCATAGAGCAAGCATCACTTCGTAACAAACTACTACGTTTGTATTGGCAATTAAATTTGATTAATAAAATAGTAAAGGGAATTTGTGAAAAAACATGCATTGAATGGTAAAATAGAATAATGTAGAAAGGTGCATGATGCCATACGGGCTTTTTCACAAACACATAGCATGCATGGTAAATAAGGTATAGAAAGTATTAAAGTAAACATGCAAGCAACCCTTTTAAGAAAATAATATATAATTGCCAAATAATTTGCAACAATCCACAAGCATATAATGAGGAATGATGACTCAAAGAAATTTCTAGCACCATATAAAAAAAAGAAAGAAGAAGAAAGAAAATATGGATCATGAAAAGAAAAAGAAAAGAAAAGAAAATAACATACAAAATAAGAAGAATGATAGAAAAAGGGAGGAGGAAAGAAGAAAATAAAACCTTGTTAATGGAGGTGAGAGAGAGAGAGAGAGTGAAAGGTGAGATAGAAGGAAGAAGGGAGAAGGAAGAAATAAGGAAGGAAAAGAAAAATTAGGATTTGGAGAAGAGAAAGATAATATATTTTGGCTAATTTGGTTGAGCTGTGCGGCGCAAGCGACGCGGCCACGTGGGGCACGCGTTCGCATGATTGCGCTTTAATTTAGTTGATGCAGTCGCGTCGGTCACGCGGTCGCGTGACCCATATTATGCCTCTGGCGCGAGTACATCCTCATGCCTACACAACTCTCTGTTCAAATTGATATATTTTCCAAATTTGGGGTGACGCGATCGCGTGCTAGGGATGGTGCGTCCAGCACCATTCCAACACCACTCATGCACAATAATTCGTTGTGCACCCCTTTTTACGTCGAAAATCAGGTCACGCGGTCGCGTGGGAGGCCAGGAATCCCATGTGATGCGGACGCGTCAGTGACGCGGTCGCGTGGGATAATTTTTGCCACTGGCGCGCCTCCAGCCATGCTCCAGCAAAATTCTCTGATCATTTTTTTATTTTCGCACCTCTCCTTGCGACGCGGACGCGTCGCTGATGCGGTCGCGTCACGTGGCCTCTTTTTTTTTGTATGCAGATGCAGATGCATGAAAGTACTGAGAAAGAGAAGAGTTATTAAATGGAAAAACTAAGAAGAAAAGAACGATCATACCATGGTGGGTTGTCTCCCACCTAGCACTTTGCTTTAACGTTCGTAAGTTGGACGCTCCACTAGCTCAATCTTCTGGCATGTGGGGATCTTCCAAGAGGAAGATCTCAAGCTCCTTATTTTTCTGTATCTTCTCGCCATGGTACAGCTTCAGACGTTGTCCATTAACTTTGATAAGTTCAGAGCTTGAAGGGTGGCTGATGTGATAAACTCCGTATGGTTCGGCATTCTCTACTCTGTATGGACCTTCCCATCTTGATCTCAACTTGCCTGGCATGAGCCTCAGTCGAGATTTGTAAAGGAGGACTAAATCCCCAGGTTGGAACTCCTTTTTCTTGATGTTCTGATCATGTACAGCCTTCATCTTCTCCTTGTATATTCTTGAGTTCTCATAAGCTTCTAGGCGAAGGCTCTCCAGTTCTTGCTGTTGCAACTTTCTTTCAGCTCCGGCTTCCTCAAATCCCATGTTGCACTCCTTGACTACCCAAAAGACTCTGTGCTCTACTTCAACTGGGAGATGACAAGCCTTTCCATAAACTAAGCGGAAAGGACTCATCCCAATGGGAGTTTTATATGCTGTCCTGTATGCCCATAGTGCATCTTGTAGCCTGGTGCTCCAGTCTTTTCTATGAGGTTTGACTATCTTCTGCAAGATACGCTTTACCTCTCTGTTTGACACCTCGGCTTGCCCATTGGTTTGAGGATGGTATGCTGTTGCAACCTTATGAATTATCCCATGCTTCTTCATTAATCCTGTAAGTCTCCTGTTACAAAAATGGGTGCCTTGATCGCTCACAATTGCTCGTGGTGATCCAAAGCGGCAAATAATATGGTTTCTCACAAAGGAAACAATAGTGTTAGCATCATTAGTGCGGGTAGGAATTGCTTCCACCCATTTGGAAACGTAATCCACAGCTAACAATATATAAAAATGACCATTAGAATTTGGAAACGGACCCATGAAGTCAATGCCCCAAACATAAAAAATTTCACAAAAAAGCATAATTTGTTAAGGCATCTCATCCCTCCTGGATATATTACCAAATTTTTGGCATGGGGGACAAAATTTACAAAACTCAGCAGCATCTATAAAAAGAGTAGGCCACCAGAATCCACAGTTTAAGATTTTTCTAGCTGTTCTTTGAGGGCCAAAATGTCCTCCACTCTCAGATGAGTGACAGGCCTCTAAAATGGACTAGAATTCTGATTGAGGCACACAACGTCGAATTACCTGATCAGCGCCACATCTCCACAAATATGGGTCATCCCATATATAATATTTAGACTCGCTTTTTAGCTTGTCCCTTTGATGCTTAGAAAAGTGTGGAGGAAATGTGCGGCTAACTAGATAATTAGCTACAGGTGCGTACCAAGGGGCTACTTCAGATACTGCTTGTAGGTTATCCAGTGGAAAATTATCATCTATAAGAGTAGAATCGTCCTTAATGTGCTCAAGGCGACTCAAGTGGTCTGCCACTAGATTCTGGTTACCACTCATATCCTTTATTTCTAAATCAAATTCTTGTAAAAGCAGTATCCAATGTATGAGCCTTGGTTTGGACTCCTTTTTAGCTAATAGATACTTTAAAGTTGCATGGTCCGAATACACTACTACTCTAGTACCAAGTAAATAAGCTCGGAATTTATCCAGAGCAAAAACAATAGCAAGAAGCTCTTTCTAAGTAGTAGTATAATTAGACTGGGCAGTGTCTAAAGTCTTAGACGCATAAGCAATAACAAAAGGATCCTTACCTTCACGCTGAGCCAGCACTGCTCCTACTGCATGGTTGGAAGCATCGCACATGATTTCAAACGGTTGGCTCCAGTCTGGTCCTCGCACAATTGGAGCTTGAGTCAGGTCGGTCTTCAGCTTATCAAACGCTTGTTTGCAATCCTCACTGAACTCAAACTCAATATCCTTCTGCAGTAATATGGATAAGGGAAGTGCTACCTTACTGAAGTCCTTAATAAATCTCCTGTAAAAACCTACATGGCCAAGGAACGAACGGACTTCCCTCACAGAGGAGGGGTAAGGTAAACTAGAAATAATATTCACCTTTGCTGGGTCTACAGAAATGCCAGTATTAGATATAACATGTCCTAGTACAATCCCTTGTTTTACCATAAAGTGACATTTTTCAAAATTTAATACAAGGTTTGTATTGACACATCTATCTAATACTCTAGATAATCCATCTAAGCAAAGGCTAAAAGAATCACCATAAACGCTAAAATCATCCATAAAAACTTCCATACAGTCCTCAATAAGATCAGAGAAATGACTCATCATGCACCTCTAGAAGGTAGCTGGTGCATTGCAAAAGCCAAAGGGCATTCTCTTGTAAGCATAAGTCCCAAAAGGACATGTAAAAGTAGTCTTTTTCTGATCCTCAGGAGCTATATGAATCTGGAAATAACTTGTGTAACCATCTAAAAAGCAATAATGTGATTTACTTGATAGGCGATCCAGCATTTGATCAATGAATGGAAGTGGGTAGTGATCCTTGCAAGTAGCTTGGTTGAGACGCCTGTAATCAATGCAGACTCTCCAAGCATTCTATACTCTAGTTGCTATGAGCTCTCCATGCTCATTCTTCACTGTAGTGACTCTAGACTCCTTGGGCACCACTTGGACTGGGCTAACCCATTCACTATCTGAAATGGGATAGATGATACCTGCTTCCAATAGTCTGGTCACTTCCTTTTTGACAACTTCCAAAATAGTGGGATTCAGTCTTCTTTGGGGTTGGTGGACAGGTCTTGCTCCCTCTTCTAAAAATATTCTATGCTCACATACTTGAGGGTTGATGCCTACTATGTCTGCTAAACTCCACCCAATTGCTTTCTTGTGCTTCCTCAGCACACTAAGTAACTGCTCTTCTTGTTCAGGAGTGAGGTCCTGTGCAATAATAACTGGAAACTTCTGCTGGTCCTCAAGGTAAGCATATTTGAGGTGTGGAGGGAGAGGTTTCAATTCCAACTTTCGGTTATGGTCTGGCTCTGGATTATTTGGAATTGGTGGTAGTGGTAGAGTGCCTGCATTGTCCTCGAAATTCCCCACACTTGGATATCGTCCTATATACCTTTCTTCCAACTCTTCCTGGTGCATGTCAGCTACAGTTTCATCTATGATATCACATTGGAAGATAGAACGATCTTTTGGAGGGCTGTTTATGACTCCATTCAGATTGAAGATTACCATTCGGCCATCTATCTCAAAGGTGTATGTTCCTGAAAAAGCATCTAATTTGAATTTTAATGTCTTCAGGAATGGTCTCCCAAGTAGGATTGATGATGGCTTATCCGAGTCATTATGGGGCATCTCCAAGATATAGAAATCAGTGGGAAATGTGAGCCCTTTAATGTTCACTAAAACATCTTCAGCAACTCCAGCCACTGTAATAATGCTTTTATCTGCTAACACAAAACGAGCTGCCGACCTTTTTAAGGGAGGGAGCCTCAAAACATCATATACAGATAAAGGCATTATACTAACACATGTTCCTAAATCACACATGCAATCATAAATTACTACACCACCAATAGTACAACTAACTATACAAGGACCTGGGTCACTACATTTTTCACGTAAATTTCCCATTAAAGCAGATATAGAACTTCCTAAAGGAATAGTTTCTAATTCATTAATTTTGTCTTTATGTATACATAAATCTTTTAGAAACTTTGCATATTTAGGTACCTGTTGAATGACATCAAAAAGGGGAACAGTTACATCAACCTTTTTGAAGATTTCTACCATTTTGGGATCAGGTTCCAACTGCTTCCTGGGCTTCCTTGCAAGTTGTGGAAATGGAATGAGAGTGGTGTTTCCTGCAGTGTTTGCGCCTTTTGGTGCTTCCTCCTGTGGTTGAGCTTCTTCTTCTTCAACTATATCCTGTATGTCCTCTTCCTCTTCAACATCCTCTATTTCTACAACCTCTTCAGCTGAGGCGTGTTCTGATGGGCTTGGCTCCTTCTGATTCTTCTCCTGCAATGGAGTTCTGGATCTTAGGGTGATGGCATTAATACCACCCTTTAGGTTGGGTAATGGTTGAGAGGGGAGTCCACCAGAACTTGAGGACTGATTGTTGGAGTTATTCATTGATCCAATCTATGAGACAAGGGCTTGCAAAGTAGAATTCAAACCATTCAAAGTAGAAGTAAGGTTATTTTTCATGGCCTGTTGCCTCCGATCAATGGATTGGAGTAATTCATCACTAGGAGATGAAGAGGGATAAGTGATCTGAGAGGTCTCCTGAGATGCTTGAGGCTGTCTTAAATGAGGTGCTCTGTAGGACTGATTCTGATTCTGCTGCCTGAAATTGTTATTGTTATTCCACCTCTGATTTCCATTGTTATCTCTGCCTCCTCTGTTATGATTATCTCTCCAACTCTGATTAGAATTATCTCTCCAGCCTTGGTTAGAAGTATCCTGCCATCCTTGGTTGTAGTTGCCACCTTGATTGTACCCTTGATTGGGGCGGTCATAAAAGTTATGAGTGGCTGCTACAGTGTTGTCTTATTATTGGAGTTGCGAACATTCATCGGTATAGTGACTGTAATCTGCACAGACTCCACACACTCTTTGTGGAACCAACTGCTGGCTGTGCTGTGGTGGAGAGGGCTGAACTTGCTGAGGTTGTTGTTGATTCAGTTGCATCTGCTTCAGCAAGTTAGTCATTTCACATAAGCTCTTGGCTATAGCAGTAGTCTCTTTATTAGTGGATACCTCCGCAACAGCTCTTAACCGACTTTGTCTCTGCCTATGATTCCTAGTAGAGTCAGCTAAGTCTCTGATCAATTGCCATGCTTCTTCCGTAGTCTTGTACTTTTTCATAGAACCATTGCAAGCACCTTCCAGTGTAGTCCTATCTTGAGATCTCAAACCCTGTGTAAAGTAACCGAGCAAAACTATCTTGTCAATTATATGATGGGGACATGCATCTCGAAGTGTATTAAAGCATTCCAAGTATTCATAGAGGGTCTTAAATTCATCTTGAACGTTCATAGACATGTCCTTCCTCATCTTATCGGCAACTTCAGCTGGAAAGAATTTATCCAAAAACTCTCTCCTAAGTGTATCCCAGTTGGAAACAGTTTCTCTGGGTTGAGTGTAGTACCACTCTCTTGCCTTTCCCTCCAGAGAAAACGGGAAGGCTTTCAGTAGAATAGAGATTTCATCAGTGCCATCACGCTTAACAATAGAACAAGCGGTCTGGAAATCCCTAAGATGCTTGATAGGCTCTTGAGCAGGTAAGCCATGAAATTTGGGCATCAAGTTGAGTAGTGAAGACTTTCTTTCAAAATCTACAGCTACTGCTGGGTGGTGCGCCTGGAATGGTTGGAGCGTAAAATCAGGGGCTCCTTCCTCTTGGATAGTGACTCTTCTGGGCGCTGCCATGTCACCTGCACGTAAATGAACTGGATCAGTAGAAAGGGGGTTTGTTTCTTCCTTAGATGACGGTTCAGGTTCGTCCTCAAAGAGGAGTCGCCTACGCCTAGCTCGCCTTATATGTGAAAGAGTTCTTCCAATTTCAGGGTCAAATGTTGGCAAGCTTGGATCAGGAAGCGAATGCGTCATTTAACGAAAGAAATGTATAGTTCATAGTGATAGAATGAAAAGAAAAAAATTGCAATAAAAATAAATACCAATCAATAAATTAACACACTGTTGCACCTCCCCGGCAACGGCGCCAAAAATTGATGCGGTAGAAATTGGTGAATTAAAAATTATTAAAATGTGTACGTTGCAAGTATAGTTCTTAACTCACCAGAAATCCACTTATCAATTTAGAAAGATATCACAGAAATTTAAAATTGAAATACTGGGAGTATGAATCCCAGGTCATCTCCCAACGAGTTGCAGAAAAGTGTGTTATTTTTATTAATCAGATGTTTTCAAAAAGGTTTGAGTTGAGTAAACAGGAAATAAAATTGGAGAATTTGAATAATGTAAATAAAAGCCTTGATTGAGAGTTGATTAGTTGGAAGTCCCTCTGTTGTTGGATTACTCTCTAGATTAATTGATAATTAAAGGTTATCCTGTTTAGTTATCTCTTACTAGGTAAGGGAAAATCAAACAAATTAGAATGCTATGTCCATTCACAAGTTGCAATCCACTTAATAAAAAGGGATTGGTATTAGTGAATAGAGGACAAGCCAACAATAAACCCAATAATAATCTTTCCTTTAAGCTTTCCAACTCAAGGGTTCCTTTCAATCAACTCCCCATCAAGTTAGGGAACTACTCGCTCATTGTGAATGTAAAATTCATAGCATATGAAAAGGAATTAAAGAAAGACATTGTAAATAAAAATCAAAATAATCAAATAAAAATAAAAGTAATCCTTGTATTAAATAAATCCTAATAATATTCCAATGGTAAAATTAACAAAGCAAAGGACATGGAAGAGTAAAGCCAAGTAAAGAAAACGAACTAGAATGACGAAGTCTTGATGAGGTAATAACTCTTCTCAGTATCCCAATGCAAAAAGTGGTAGAAAAATCAAAATCCTAAAAACTATGAATGTCTAGAGAGAAAAACCTAGAGGAGGAGTAAAAACTAGATCTAAAACTAAGATTGTGTAGAATGAATGTTGTCTCTAGTTTCTGCATGTTCTCTGGCTCTAGTCTGCTGTTCTGGGCCGAGAATTGGGTCAAAATAGGGCCCAAAATCGCCCCTAGTGGAATCTGCAGATTATGCAGATCACACACGTCACGCGATCGCGTCGTCCATGCGAACACGTCATTCACGTTTTTTCCTGCCACGCGTTCGCGTCGTCCACGCCTCCGCGTCACTTGTACTTTTCCATTCCGCGCGGTCGCGTGAGCCATGCGGTCGCGCCACTGTGATTTCTCCTCTTTCACGCGAACGCGTGAGCCATGCGGCTGCATCACTTCTCGCTGGTTATCTCCTCTATTTCTTTTGTTCCTTCCATTTTTGCTAGCTTCCTTTCCAATCTCCAACTCATCCATGCCCTATAGAGCCTGAAACACTTAACACACAGATCACGGCATCGAATGGGATAAAGGAGAACTAAAATGCATAATTAAAAAGTCTCTAGAAAGCAGTTTTCAACCATGTAATAATTTCAGGAAGGAAATATAAATGCATGCTAAATTAATGAATAAGTGGGTAAGGATCATGATAAAACCACACAATTAAACACAATATAAACCATAAAATAGTGGTTTATCAGAAGGATATCCCCCAATGAGCAAAATTTATATATATGATGAGAAGAAGCTATGAATAGACTCTTGGGGAAGCTCGTCGACGGACAATCCAGGGTTTAGCAGCCGGACTTATCGGGTTGGTTTGATAACCGACAGATAAGACTCATCAGCTATAGGGCAGGCATGCATCACATGCATATTGTTTGAATTGTTTGTTTGTGCATTATTTGGGAATGCCTAATTGAACTTACCATGTTAATTGTTATATTTTCTACCTGCGGTACTTGTACTCTATCTGTGTTTGTTATTATCTGTTTGGTTGTCTGTGCTCTCTGGTGTTGGAGGATTGGAGGAAAGGAGGTGGATTGATGGTTAGATTTAAGTTTTAGTTGAGATAGAAACCCTTAGAAGATCACCTTGAATTGTGGTTTCTGCTTTAGTTCTTTAAGCTTTATAATCTGAGTGTCGGCATTCTAGGATTGCTTTTGGCTTTTCCGGGACCTTATATCTTATGTACATGGCACCTTTACAATGCTGAGAACCTCGAATTCTCATTCCATACGGATATTTTTGTGTTTTCAGATGCAGGTCGAGAGGCACCTCGCTAGGTGTCTGTAGCTCTACAGGAAAGTAGATCTTTTGGGACTTTACTTTTGTATAGTTTATATATGATCATATTTATAGAACTCTCCTTATAACTTGTTCTACTTTTGTATCTCTTAGAGGTGTATGGAGAACTATGGTTTTATTTATGTATTTTGGACTTGGGGTTATGTATATATGTATGTAAATATTCTCTGGCCAACCTTAACTTCGCAGGCTGAGTCAGGAGCTTGCTATTTTGTACTCTTGACACTCTACTCTTATTTTCTGTATATATATGTTATGAACCTTAGCTTTCTTCGTACGCAAGTAATCCCTATTCTTGAGCATTGTGCTTTTAATTTGCGATTTTGGTTTATCTATCCCTCAAGGCTCCTAGTATATTACATTCTTTCCATTATTATATGCATATATATTTTATTATAGAGGTTATAATACCACACCACCTCTGTTTTACGACTTAAGCATAAAGCTATGTGTGGTAGGGTGTTACAGAGGCAACCCAACCATGGTTAGTATTTTCCTTTTTTTCATTCTTTTTCTTTGTTTAAGAGGCTAAAGTCGTCGTCATCATTCTCTTCTTCTTCTTTCTCCTCTTTTACATACATATTTTTCTCCTCTTTTTTGATTTACGAAAAAAATTATATTTCTGGGTTGAATGCCAGACGTTCAAAACACACACCGGGTGTCTATGAATAATTAAAGCTACATGCCCGATGGTCATGCTAACACGCCTGGCGGATGGGCTAGGCAAGCTCCTCTGGGAGCACACATTTAAGGACACCAAGTGTCCTTAAGTAATGATGGGTGTTTTCAATCCAGACATCCCTTCTAATTTAAAACCACATTGTTTATGGTTTATCTTATTCCTTTCTTCTTCATGCACGTATGCTTCTTTATATGCACGCACATTTATTAATAATCCTCTGTCAAACTCTAAGTTTGGTGTAAACCCTTAAATTTGGTGTTGGGAACACCATGGATCATAAAGAACCTGCACAAAAAAATAGTAGTGACGATTGAATAATCTTGGGTAAACCCTCTCTACTGGTGGTTAGTTATTTCTTTCTCCTTTATTTCTGTTCATCCCTTCTGTTTTTAGTTTTCTTTTCATTGTTCTTCTCTTTTATTTACTTTCCTTGTTTATTTTCTTCCTTGCATATATTGCATATTCTAACCCTCTTATTCTATCTATCTTTTCTGTAAAAACATAAAACTCGAATACTTGTTTCTCCAGTAACCATTTGATGGAGGAGATCTTAATGAAAAAAATTTGAATCATAAAAATCAAAACAAACAGTGGAGGTGCTTAAGAATATGTGGTTGCACTTAAAGAATCTGAAATGTTTGAATCTTGAGGAAATAGAAAAAGAATCTTCAAGAACAGAAATTTAAAGAAGTATTATGAGATTTCGATCATCAATTCCTTGGAGCAGTGAAAAAAAAAGTGAAAAGTTCAAGAAATCAAAAGTTCTAAGGCCCTGAGCGCCAATGATTAGGGTCCAGTTATATGCTTGTGTTGTTTCTATTTTAAGGATAGACTTGGGGTAGTAAATCCGAAGGGTGCTTTATCACCCGATAACTTGGGCCAACTGGACTGGGATTATCGATTGAAAGTTTACTTAAAGAGTTGCCTTAAGACAAAAGATCAAGAAGTCCAAAGAGGCTCTGGGTATCGATGTCTGGGTCAAAACCCGAGTTGTGTGCTTATGGTGCGATTGTGTCAAGAAAATTTAGTGAAAAGTTAGAAGAAAAAAAGAAAAACGTCCATTGTCTAATGGATAGGACAGAGATCTTCAAAACCTTTGGTAGGCATGGGTAATTAGATATGAAGGATGACATATAATTCGACCTAAGGACTACTTTTAAATCTTGTTAGGAACTAAATAAGTTTTTGTGCTTAACCTCTTTAATTAATTAACTGTCGACTAGATAATTATAGAGAAACTGAGGAACCAAGGAATTGGAAATCAGTTACTGAAGATTTGTCGTAAAAGATATTTGCATACTTAAAAATAAGTAAACAAGGTTTGGTTTTTCCAAGAGTATAAACATCTCTGAAGCCCTTGACTCTCACCAACATTGTCTTCTCTCAATCAACATCCAAGTTCATTATCTCTCAGGCACTCAAGCACTCAATATTCTAAGCAAGATATAGGTTTTGCCCTCATCAATCTAGGTTATTTTAATCTAATTAGGTATTTAATATGATATTTGCTTGCTCAATTCTTTAATCCTTGTGAGAATGATATCCACTCACCATGGTATTATTTGAACGATCCGGTGCACTTGCCGGTATCCGTGAGCTTTAATTTTTGCTTACCAATCATCGACAATGGCAAAGTCACATTTGGGGGCACTATTGTAGACTCGCTTCCTAGCCTTAATGTCCCAATGACCCAATGAGAACTTGGCCCTTAGTCCTAAAATCCCCCTTTTGACCCCCGATCTTGGACAACTCAGCACAGATCTAATCGATATTTGACTTCAAATACAAATCAAATCTTGCCTAATTTAGAAGGTCAGAAGAAGGAAAAAATGCATATATAAAGGGAGTCTTAGACTCCCTCCAAGGTATGACATATAAAATCCTAAAATCCTATCTCTAAGATTCATTCTAACTTGAGTGTCGGTGTGTCTTTACAGGTCACCTCCTGCTCACTCCAAAAGTTGGAAGCCGTGAAGCTCGTCAACTTTGTTGGATTTCCCTATCGTTCTAAGTAACTCATGAACAACATGTCACGAGAGATAAGTCAGTTTAAAAAGATGAATTTTAAAATTTGAAAATAATAGTGGTATTGGCACAGCGTTTGCTCCCCCTGTCTTGGAGAATATCCAAGAAGAGATAAACCTAATTGATCCTAGTTTTTATAAGGGCAGAATCCTACCTGGCTTTGGGATGATTCAACCTCCATAGAACACTGTCTGAGAAAGTCCACTAAAGCGAAACAAGTGTGGTTACACCTTGTTGATAATGCTTTAATAAGTAATACTAGAATGTATATTTTACAATTGGACCAGAGTAAATCTACAAAAAAATGAATATCTCTTTTCAAGGACTTTGTGTTGGATTTGGCATGATAGGAATAATGATCTTTTTAATATAGAGAAAATTTGGAGCAGATACAAAGTTGTGGTGCTTTCTCGTCATGCGGCTCATGATTTTTCCTTTTATCAAGCAAAGCTAAAATCTATCATGACTACTAGCTTAATCCTATCTTGGGAACCTCTTCCTCTTTCTTCTTTCAAGGTAAACTATGATGCAAGCCTCCTTCTAAATGCTTACAATGTGAGTTTTGGCTGTTTAGTTCAGGATAGCAATACGGAGTGGGTGAAAGGTTGCACTGGAAGTTCACGACTGATGAACATTTTTTGTTATGAAATGTTTGCAATTTGGTGTGGTCTGATTCTTACTTGGAGTATGGCTGTAAAGATGTGATTTGTGAAATGGATTATCTTGAAATATATTGCTTGATTTTTCTAGAATCAGCCTCAAAAGATAAAGAAGGCAGTGATTTACTTATGGAAATAAAAAAATTCTTCATCGCAATTAGTTTGCAAAGGATTCTATCATTCAGCTACGCTAATGAAGCAGCTGATCACATGGCCAAGCATGCTGTAAGAAGCACAACCTCTTACAATGAATGACTCGAACATTGGGAGAGTTTATATTTGATTATTTTTAGGGAGAAATCATAACCCTTTAGCTTTTTTTGTGTTATCTTTTTTTTTTCTGTAGTCACAAGAAAAAACTACTAAAATCATATCGAAAAGTTTAAGTCATTGATAAAAGGAATCTCAGAAAATGTTAATGACAAATAAGTCCTCGAAGGATTTAAAAACACGACAAAAAAATTAGATATTAAATATATATGCTAAAAATAGACTTTAGAGATTAACTGTGATATAAATTAATGCAATTATTATTAGTAGAATGAGAAATATTTATCTTTAAAATTTGATATATGTGAAATAAATTTTTTAAAATTCTTTTAGTATGAATGACCACATTTTTTTGAAAATAAAAAAACTTATAAATCAAATTTTGGTTTAAATTATTGTGAACCTTTTAGATATTTATTCAGATATTATAAAAATATAGAATAAAATAAATGAATTATTTATTAAATATAATAATTTTTTATCATTTGTAAAAAATATAATATTATTTATTATTTTTATTATATTTTTAAATTATTTAAAAATTATTTTATCAATAATATTTTTTAGGAGTTTTCTTGTCAAACGACTAATCTTTCAAATTTCAAATTAATAATTAACCTAATTTTTATTCTTTTTTCTTATGACACCTCACAAAAGATAAGTTAGTTTAAAAGGATGAATTTTAAAATTTGAAATTTTAATTTTAAATAATAAAAATATATAACCATTGATGTGTCACAATTTGTTCTTTTCTTAGAGCATTTAGGAACCTTTTTTTGGGAAAAAGGCGCGTCACCACGTGTCATTTATGTCCACTCTCTTCGATCCCATTGGCTGAGTGACAACATGAGAGATTTAGGAAGTTTGCGGGACTTTTCCATTGCTTAGTCACCAAGACTTACAAACAACTCTTGAGGCTTCGTAAAATATCGTTGAGTCGTTTATTCGTTTCCTCGTAGGAATTGACGGTTCCGTCATGGAAGGTCTAGCACTAGGAGACGACCCACTTAGCGACTTCGATTGTGACGCCTTTCTCGAACAATTACCAGATCCTCACGTTGACGATATCTTCCATGAGAAGGAGGTTCCTTCTGCCTTAGCAGGTGGCGGTGTTTTATCAGAGATCGAGAACTTGTTGATGGCCGATGATGAAGACGACTGTGCTGTCATTCCCGCTACTCCGTCGTTGGAATCTGACTACGACAAGCTTCTTGCTGAAATACTCGTCGAGCCGCACGGTGACTCCGACGACGGTTCCACTCCTTCTATCGAAGATCCCCACAAGGACAGGGCTGATGCAGCGGGCCCCAAGGAGGTTGGCATTGAACCCGTTTCGAAGAAGCTATTAAGGTAAAAGAAACAGAGAAGGAGGTTAAGAGTTCGTTTTATTCATTACTTTTGCTTTGGTTTTGTGGTGTTATGTTTTAAATTTTGTGACTTATTCTGGAGATTTAAACAATTTATTTTCTGAATTACATAATTTTGATGTTTGAAGGAGTCAATGTGTTTAAATTTTTTAAATAACTTTTCAATTATATGTTATAGTTGATAGTTGATATTAGGATTTAATACAGGAATGCAGTAACTAGTCAGTAGTGCCCTGTCTAAATTTAGAGGAACTCTTATTGCTTTTTCTTCTGCATTGATAGTTATGAGAAAATCTTTTGCTATATTTTATTTCTTGGATATTATAGGATAATTTCTCGTTGTTTGAGGCAGTTTGATGTTTCTTTTTGGAAATAATAAAAGTGTGTACATACATTGATGGTTTCTCCTTGAGCTTGAATTATGGTGTTCAAAGTTTGGATTCTGAACAAGAACTAGGTAGGGCACTTTTATATAGAAGAACCAAGGATTGAAGATTGACAAAGAATGATGTCTTTAACACTTGAAGAAGAAGAAAAATATTGATGAGATCTGCTGGGGCTCTAGTTAGACCTTAATCAAATAAGGCTCCATTGTTGTTTCATTTGTTCTGTGATGCCTACGATGCTAGCTTTTATGATGACTATGGTGTTGTAACTTGTAAAAGATAAAAGATTGTGTTCAATGTCTGCTTTTCAGGAAAATGAGGAACAGAGATGCTGCTGCGAGATCAAGAGAGAGGAAGACGAAGTATGTAAAGGACCTTGAGATGAAAAGTAGGTATTATGAAGGGGAATGCCGTAGACTGGGGCATTTGCTCCAGTGCTGCTATGCTGAGAACCATGCTTTGCGTCTTTGCTTACAGGCACGAGGTGCATTGAATGCTTCCATGACCAAGCAGGAGTCTGCTGTGCTCTTGTTGGGTAAGCCATACAGTAACACATTGACTCGACCACTTTCTTAATGTTTGTTTTGTTTCGTGTGTTGTTATTCAATCGTAGTCAGTAGCATCCTTGTTTTTTTTAAATTGTTTTCTTGATTTCAAACTCTGGGTGTTTGGATTGATTATTTCGTTGCTTTCCTGAATGAATCTTGTGCATATTCTTTACAATTTTATCTGTTTGATTTTGATATACAACCTTATTTCGAGTTGCCAAAGTTGTTTAGAATATATCGATTCTAACATTATAATAAATTTCCAGTGTGGATTGTTGGATCATTAAGGAATAGTAGCTTTCTTTTCCTTCAAGTTGAGAACTATGTTTATTGGGGATCTTATATAGTTTATGTGTTTTCTTAGTTGTTCGTATACCAGATCTTTCACATTGTCTTCAGATGTGTAAGCTTTATGGACTCATGGAGATTTTTATATTAAATGAAAGAATCCAAAATTACTTTTTGGCTTTGTTACAACACTAGCCTACTTCCTATTTCGAAAATGTAGATTCCAGTATTATACTGACATCAGTAGCATCAATTAAGAATCCAAAATACAGATCATGGTAAAATGAAGAATGTACAATTAAGGGTTGTTTGTGAGTTTAGTTTGGAGGTAAAGGGAGGAGAAAGGGAGGCTTGTAGTAGAACTTATGTTCTACAAGCCCTCCATTTTCCCTTAGTTCCCCTCCAAAACTCATAAACAACCCTAAACAGAAAGGAATCTTGAGATTTCGGTAAAGAATCTGCAAGTCCCATCCATCATGTTGACCTAGTGAAGTTGGTATTAGATTCTTGTTTGTTATTTATTGAATAGATATTGATATTGACCATGTTCATGATCCAGAATCCCTGCTGTTGGGTTCCCTGCTGTTGTTCATGGGTGTCATGTGCCAATTCAGTCTACGACTGACAGCCTGGTTAACGGTACTACTTCCAAGAGAAAACAAGGAGCAGAGAAACGCAAGAAGGGTAGCTCGAAAAGGACCCGAAAGTGATATATCTGAGTGTTTCTGGGTGCAATCCTCTACAAAGAGTAGAAGTTGTCGGGCTTCAAGGAGAAAGATGAAATTCTTTATTTCTTCTCTGTCGTTATTTTATTCTAGTATATATATTAGAAGGGGAGGACGAAAAGAGAAGAAAAGAGAGAGAGAGAAAGGGGGGGGGGGTGTTATATTGTGCAGATGGAGTGATTACAATAGACAAAAAACTGAAAGAATTGTTTAAGCTATTATAGTAGGAGTGTTGTTTCTGTTCTGTGCAGTAAGACCTCATCGAAACTCAGTGGGCTCATGCCTTGCTGGCTTGCTCCTAATAGGTTGGGTTTGTTATATAGTTAATTGACCTAAGTCTTACTTGCAGTATGTTATAGGTCTTTTTTTTTTTTTTCAAGTATTAAACCTAGTTAATTATAGAGCTCGGCTTGGCCTTTAAAAGATCTGGCAATTTTTGTTTTTACGAAATAAAAAAATTAAAAATATTATTTATAAAAATTATGTTTTAATAAAAGTTATTTATATGTAATATAATATAATATATCAAATTTAATATTCACAAAAATTTTTAAATTTTAAAGTTTTTTTGGAGACTAATTAAACTATAAAAAAGTATTTATAATAAATTTAAAATATTTAATAATTTTATTAATAATAAAAATATTTACATATTTATTTATGTTTTGAGAAGTTAAGCTAGATTTGATAGATTAATAAGATTAATTAGTGAGTTTAGATTTAGTTTATTAACTTATTAAGACTATAATAGTTTGAGTTGGGGTTGATTTTGCAATATGCCAGGCTAGGGCTAGGTCAACTATAGGCTAGGTTGTAGGTCATGACATATCGCCTAACCTATTTTTACCTCTTGTGCCAAGTCTATTTTCATTTCTAGGTGCCATCTTTGATTCGGTTTCTTTTTAATTCAATGCGCTTCGTTTTTTCCTTTTTTTTGGTTTTTTTTCTCCGTAGATCAAGAAAGTTGCATAACAAGTTTTTATGAAGATATGTGGCGATGAGCCTTGAGTCCAAAATAGGTTGTTTATTATGTGGTCGAACTCTTGATCCTATTTCGTTCACAATTTTTTTGAAAGACAATGAGATCCTCAACAATGTTTTTTTTTTTTTTGCTTTTTGATCTTTAATTTTGTGAGACTAGTTAGTTCTTCTGTTAATGATTTTTCTCTTAAGTTAAGGGAATGTGCTTATATGGCACGTTCATCAGTAGATCTGTCTGTTAAGTAGTTAAGATTGACAGATTTTTTTGTTGGAGTCTCATTATTTTTTAGGGTAGTTGTCAAGGACTGTTTAAGATTTTTTTTCTCTATTTTGTTACTTTTACCATATATAGTGGGTAAATTTATTGTACAGTAATTGAGAAATATTAGTATTTTTAATTTTTTTTATAAAAATTGAATAAAGGATATTGTTTCGAGGGTTACTTGAAACATTAATTTGGGATTGAGCATGAGGCCTAGACTCCTTCTGAGGCAGCATGAGGCCCAGACTCTTTTTGAGGCAGCATCCAACTTATTCTAGTGTCGAGGTGCCACCGTCCAAGTTCCTCGTGAGAAGATGGAGGTGGTATCTGTAAGAGACTCTGATGATTAAGTCAGCAAGAGGTTTAGACAGGTTTTAGTAGATTAAAACGTGAATATACCAGAGGAATGCCAGTGTATTTATAGTAGAGTTAACCACCTTTGTTGAACTGGTTCCATCTTTATTAATGGATAACCGTTCCTCTTATCTGTGGAGTTTGTTAGGATCTATCTTTAAGAGAAGATAGAGATAGTTGGAGAGATTCGCGAAGGCATTTACTTGCATGGGTAAGTAGAGTTGGGTTCCTTTGCGGTGTCTGGCCTCTTTAAAGAGGTGGGCATATGGTAGAAGCCTCCACTTTGGGTCAAACCTTTCATTCTTATTGGGCCTGGCTTTTGTGTTGGGCCAGGTATGAAAATAAAATATAACTAGTACTAAATGCTAAATCCACTAGAGATGCTCCAAGACTAGGCCTTTTATATTCGAATTCAACTTGCTGGAGTTAAACGCCATATTGGAAAAACTCTTCTAGCGTTAAACGATGGCTGGGCGTTTAGCGCCCTGAGAGCTGCCAGCTCTTCTATTTTTAGCTCCACACTCTGCCAAATTGCTCCGAATTTTTCTTGAAATCATAAAAATACTAAAACAACTCAAAGTAGCATTCAAAGTGATTTTTGCACTCAAATCAAATAAATCTAAATAAAATCTAATTAAAAACAAATAGAAAATGATGAGAAAAAGGATACAAGATGTTTACACATCAGTAAAAGAGAAGTGAGGAGGGTAGAGAGATATAGTGGGAAAGTGTAGTGGAAGATTAAAATAGAGGTGGTATTTATAGGAGGGGGAGAAGGAAATTAATTTTGGAAGATAGATTTGTTGAGGATTTGAAAAGATATGATAGGAAAATAGGTTGGGGTAAGGAGTATGGGGAATTGAAGGAGATGATTTGAGGGTAAATATATGATTTGATGTTGGAAGGAGGAGAGAGAAGGTAGAACGGTCAAAAAGGAAGAAGGTGGGGGTAGGGTGACCGTTGTAACGATTAGAATCCATCTGAAAATTCAATTTTTTGATGTTGCTGACACTAAACGCTAGTCGGGAGTTTAGTGCCACAATGCTAGGAAGCTCTATACCCCTCACGTTTAACGCCAGAATGGGACACCTCTCTCTTTTTTTTTTTGCTACTGGTGTTGGCACTAAACATCCAGCTGGCATTTAGCGCCCTATGAGGCATGGATATCTTTAAAAATTAGATCCCCTCATTCCTTGATGCCATCCAGGGTGCTAAACTCCCACCTGGCGTTTAACGCCATCCCTCAGCTTGCCAATTCTGGTGCTAAATGCCCACCTTGGCATTTAGCGCCAGAGCACTTTGAGTTGATTTTGCTCTAGGGTATTCTGTTCTTTTTTCTGATTCCTCCTGTTCCTTGTCCTAAACACTATGCATGATCACAGACAAAATTAAACCAAGAAAAATTATAAATAAAATTGAAAAGAAATGAAAATAAACTGAAAGAAAAACCAAAGAATACTTAGGGTTGAGTTGCCTCCCAACAAGCGCTTCTTTATCGTCACTAGCTTAATGGTTAGTTCTACTAAGTAAGCAGATGAGTGGATCTCTGGCGATCAATCTCACCTCCAAGGTAATGCTTTACCCTCTGGCCGTTGACTATGAATCTTTTATCTGAGTTTTCCTCTTGATGTTCCACATGACGAAAAGGTGACACTCCGATGACCACGAAAGGTCCTGACCACCGGGACTTGAGCTTCTCTAAAAAGAGTTTGAATTGAGAGTTGAATAGGAGAACCCTCTAGCCTGGTTCAAATACTCTTGTGGCTATCTTTTTACCGTGCCACTTTTTCTTCTTTTCCTTGTAGAGCTTAGCATTTTCATAGGCAGAATTTTTAAACTCATTAAGCTTATTCAGCTGGAGCAGCCTCTTCTCTCCTGTGGCCTTGGCATCAAAGTTCAAAAACTTTGTTGCCCATTATGCTCTGTGCTCCAAAAACCAGCTGGTATGGAGACACTCCAATAGGGGTCTTGAAAGCAGTCCGATATGTGATGCGTGGAAATTTGCACAACACAAATTCCTTCAGCAAGTATACTGAATTGTCAAGTAATAACTCACTTTTGAGTGAGGTCGATCCCACAGGGATTGATGGATTAAGCAACTTTAGTTAGGTGATTTATCTAGTCAAGCTAATAATTGATGATTTTGGTAAAATTGAATTAACAGAATGTAAATTGCTGGAAATTAAAGTGCTGAATGTAAATCGCAAAATGCAAATGGCGGAAACTTAAATGGTGAGACACTAAAAGAGCTAAAACTTAAATGACAAGAAAATAAAAGAAAGAATGTAAATGACAATAAAGGTAAATTGCATGAAATTTAAATGGGTTTTGGGAGATGGGAATCAAAGAAAGCAAGAAACTCAAAGCAATTAAAGTGAAGAATAACTATGGGAGAGATTCATTAATTGAGTCTCAACTATGAATCAATGGGTCTCAACTTCATTCTCAATCATATGAAGTAGATCTATCGCGGATTGTAATTAATTGAGTCCCAATTCCTAGGCAACCCAATTTCTCTTAAAACAATCAATTTGCCAATTCCTTGATCTAATTGTCACGAGAAGAGGTTAAGTGCGATTCTCTTATCTATGAGCCACACAATTTCTCAAGATCTCAATTCAAACCTGGAATTTATTGATCAAGAGAGTTGTGAGAGAAAGATCTTCAAACTAATTTCTATGATTCCCCTTCCAAGGCTCACATAGAAATTCAATGGATCTAAACCCCCTTCTAAAGTGAATAGATCAATTAAAGACAGAAATTATCTCTTAGCTACAACAAACGGATTGAGAAGAAGAAAAATTTCATTCATTTATTTGAATTACAATAGATCTCCTCCCACTAATGATGTGGGGTTTAGTTCATCATTGCTCAGAAAATTCAAAGAGAAAAGAAAAGTACATGAAAGTAAAACTAAGTACAAAAAGAAGAAAATGATTCAGGATTTTCCAATTAAGGTCCCCTGCTTCCTAACCTTCTTTTAAGTTCAAAAACTTTCCCATATATACACTCTTTAGAATAGTCTTCAAGTACTTGGTTGTGGGCTTTGGCCTTAGTTGAAGCAAGTTAGGAGTGGCTCTCTCTGAAGTTAACACTGGCCTTAGATCACTAATATTCTCATGAGTGCCCCTGGACTAGCGTTAATGCTGCCGTTAGTGCACTAACAGTGCCACTAACGTTGCCCTGAAAATCTACTATGGCGTTGCCACTGGCGTTAGCACATTAACGGGGCCATCAACGTTCTACTTGTTGTGCGTACGCATACTGCCTCGTCGTATGCACAGTAGCCAAATTTCCTCTTGTGCGTATGCACACTACTCCGTGTGTACGCACACTAGCCAAATTTTCCAGCTCCAACTCATGAAATTATCGAAGACGTTAGTGTGCTAACTTGGGGTAACGTTAGCACACTAACATTGGCACCTCTTCTTGTGTTGCAGCGTTAGTGAGCCAACTTAGGCCACTAACATTGCTCCTTGATGCGCGTTAGTGAGGCTACTAAGATTCACATTAGTGAGGCCACTAACGTTGCCTTGATGCACGTTGGTGAGGCCACTAACGTTGCCTTAATGCACATTTGCGAGGCCACTAAGATGCACGTTAGTGAGGCCACTATCATTTCCTTGATGCACGTTGTTGAGGCTACTAACGTTAGCTTTTCCTCCTTGGCAATGTTAGTACTGGCGTTAGTGGGCTAACTTTGGCCACTAATGCCAGTTTCTTCTTGTAGAGCCAACGTTAACTATGACGTTAGTGGACCAACTTGGCCACTAACGCTATGGTCTTTGCTTCTTCTCTGTTCTTTGCTTCTCTTTTGCTTCTCCTTTCTTGTCATCAACCAAACAAATGCATCAAAGCTTTGCCATAATCACAAGATAATGCACCATTCATTGCATTAAGTAATTCTTGCATCAATCTTATGAAAATGTTTAAAATTCACAATATTTGATTGAATTAAGACATGCATACATTGCTCATCCAAATGCTTACTTGTTGCTTAAGAAAATACATGAAAACCAAGCAAAAACTAATGAAAATGGCTTGTGAAACTAGACAAAGATGCCTAGGAATCACAACACCAAACTTAAATCTTGCTTGTCCCCAAGCAAGCACTAAAGCATAAGAGTAACGAATGAAAACACAAAGAGATATAAGCCCTTATTGACGAAAATTCAATCCTTGTTCATGAGGTTTCATGCATGATATCTTTGAAGTTCATAAACTTATTGGTTTCCAAGTTACAACATCCCCTTAAATACTAACTCTGGTGTTTCTATGAAACCTTTTTATTCTTTGATCCTTGGTTTGAACTTATTACTTTTCTTTTTCTTGCTAGAGGCTTATTCTTTTTATTGAAGCTTAGTGTTTTGTGTTGAGGCAACTCTTTATGGTAAGCTTTCAGTCAACACTCCCGACCCAGTTGGTTCAAGGTGTTAGGTGTTGAAGCACCCCTCAGGAGTTACTAACTCAAGCATCTCCTCAACACATACACACCACAGGCACTTGGCTTGCAATCAAATCCTTGAGACATTGATGCCTAGCACCTCTTTGGGTCACTAAATGCTTTGTAGTAAGGTTGCTCTTGACAATGGACTTTTGGTTGATAATCCCGGATTAGTTAACCCAAGTTACCAAGTGATGAAGCACTCCTTAGAACCTAATCATCCAAGCATATCCTAGTACAAAAGCATCACAGTCATATATCTTTAGGGTCAAGCTATTGTTGCCTAGCTTATTCATTTTTCTTCTTTCTTTATTAGCCAACGTTAGTGTTGGCATTAGTGGGTTAACTTGGCCACTATAGCCAGCTTCCTTCTCTCTTTTTGCAAGGATCTTTTGTTCACAAAGGTTCCATACAATGCACACTAAGCTTATACTTAAGGGAGCACTCTACCATTAAATTTTATTTGTAAACTTACTAAGTATTCAAGCATGCACCACCACATAATCTTAGGATTTTTATTCTATCTTCTAACAAAATGGGACCTTTTACTCTTCTCTGTTTCATAACATTTTCTTTTATTGAAGCATAGGAAAAAAAGCATACAATTCAAGCAAGATGAAATGACATAAGCACTTAAACTAGCAAGCCAAAATAGCATAAAAGAAAACAAATATAATGCAATTGATTTAAATTCAAACTAGACTCATGAACTAGATTTTGAGGCATGTTCTGTTTCATACATGCACTCCTTATTCAATGTTAAATGAAAAAGGACCTCTACCACCTTTTATTCTTTGAATTGCTTTTCTTTCTTGTTCTTCTTCTTTTTCTCTTCTTCTTGGTTTCCCTCTTGTGGATTGCTGGTATTTCCTCTCTTTGAGCTCTCTATCCTTGACTTCCTCCATTCTTCCATTGTTTTTCTCAGATTCTCATCGCTTTACTTTGCTCTTTCTGTCTCTAGGGATGCTATCTCATCATGAACTTCTTCATATATTTTTTTTATTTTTGAGTTTAGCAGAGGAAAATATCCAACTACGTAGTTGTGCTTACTTTGGGCATTTATGTCATATCCCGCTCTGTTGAAGTGACTCCCTTCTTGAAATACCCTCATCTCGTCGAATGCTCAGAGGTATACCTTTTACCGCGTACCCAATTCTTGAATTCGTTCATCTTGGTGCTCTTGATTATGGAGCAATTTGTGGATGGCCTCTTCCTGTTGAGCTTGCTTTTGACTTACCATGTTGATAGATTCACCATGTTGGTTGTGTTGCTCTTGTTCCTGCTTCATTAGTTGCATATACAACGCCTTTTGGTAATCCATCATTCGGGACTGAAATTCCTTCTGTTGATCCATCATTTGCATTTGAAGGTTCCTCTGTTGTTCTTGACTTTCCAAATACTGCCTTGATAGACCATCAATGGCTTCTTGGATTTGACTCATATCCAAAGTGGTTGGACCTTGTTCTACTTCTTGTTGTTATCTTTCTTGATGCTCCATTTCTTGTTGTTCCACTGATGACAAGTCATCTTAGGGTAGTTTCACAAGCTTTTTTACTTGTTTTCATTAGGTTTCATGCACTTTCTTGAGCAATAAATAAGTAATTAGATTGGAATTTCATACATCCGTTGATTCAATTAAACATGGGTGTTTATGTGCTTTTTCATAAGGTTTTATGCAAATTTTACTTGATGTTATGAATGATGCAAACAACTTGTAATTATAGCAAACTTTGATGCAATTGTTTGATTGATAATAGGTGGAAAAAAAGAAGAAATAAACAGAGGAAGAAGCAGAGGAAGTAACGTTGGTGGCCAAAGTTCGCTCACCAACGTTACCTCAAACGTTGGAGGAGAAGGGGTATGCAACGTTGGTGGCCAACGTTGGTCCACCAACGTTGCTAGCAATATTATTGTAAATTTGGGTGCCAACGTTGGAGGGAACATTGGTTTGGAGGGAACATTGATGAACCAACGTTACCTCCAACGTCTTCAATAATTTTAAATCTGGAGCTGAAAAATTTTGGGCAACGTGTAGGCGTGGAAGTGTAATTCTCGCGTACGCATGAGCTACGTGCAAAATGGCAAAAATGCCATTCGACACGTACGCGTGGGCTACACATACGCGTGACCAAGTGAACGTTGGAGGTAAAACGTTGCCTCAAACACTACCTCCAATGTTCTCGATGAAAAGCCCAAAATTGGAGTTAGAAAACTTGCATCGACGTGCACGCGTCTATGACGCGTACGCGTGGGTGCAGATTTTGGCCAGACTCGCCAATGCGTGAGCGATGCACACGCGCAGAATGCTGTTTTGACATGTATGCGTGGGCGACGCGCACGCGTGGATGGAAAAATGTTGGTATACCAACGTTGAATCAAACGTTGGCGCCAACGCTCATTCTCCTCAAAAGCAATGTTTGACTCCACATTTTCTTGCAAACGTTGATCACCAACATTGACATCAACTCTGGTATATTTGAGCACCCAAGCAGATCATGAATGTTGATTGCCAAACACCCCTCTTCAACATCACTAATACCTATTCTATGCTTGCTTCAACAGAGGCCAAAAAGCCCAATCAAGGACTTGAAGATTGAATTGGAAAGAGTATAAATAGAGAAGAATTTAATTTAGAAAGGAGATCTGGAAGGTTGGGGAGTCAGGGACCCTAATTGGGAAACTCTGCACTCAATTTCATTTGTATTTCCTCTTCTGTACTTTTTTGCATTTTTTTATTTTTCTGTTTTTACTTGAGCAATGATGAACTAAACCCCAAATTTGTTAAGGGGAGGAGCTCTATTGTAATCATAATGAATCAATGAAATTCTTTTTCTTCTCAATTCGCTTGGGTAGCTATAGGATATCTTCTATTTTGATTGTGAATTATTCACTCCGGAAGGGGGTTTAATTCAGCTGAATGATTGTGTGAGCCTTAGAAGGGGAATCACTTGCATTAGAATTGGAGCTCTATCCTTCACAACTCTCTTAACTGACACCATTCGAGTGGAATTGAGGTTTTGAGAGATTGTGTGGCTTATGGATAAGAGAATATACTCTAACTTTTCTCATGACAATTAAATCAAGGAATTGGCAAGATTGATTGTTGTTAAAGAGATTGGATTGCCAAAGAATTGGGATCCAATCAATTTCAATCCACTATAGATCTACTCATATGATTGAGAAAGGAGTTGAGACTCAATTGATTTAGGATGGATTATGATATCTCCAATCCCTGATGAATCATTTCTTTTGAATTTCTTCAATTTAGATCTCTCTGAATTCATTTTAATTGCAATTGTTTACTACTAATTTGATTCCCTGCACCCAATTTCCTTTATAATTCATGCAATTTAAGTTTTACTACAATTTAGCTTCTGAAATTTTACTTTCTTGCACTCTAAGATTCAGTCATTTACATCTCTTTCAATTTAAGATTCAGCTCTTTTACTTTCTTTCTCTTTAAGTTTCAGTTATTTAAGTTTCTTGCCACATAAGTTTCTTCCAATTTACTTTTAGCAATTTACATTCTTTGCAATTTACATTCTGTCAAGTGAATTTTACTCAAAATCTCTCAATATTTCACTTAACTAGACTAATTGCTTAACTAAAGTTGTTTGATCCATCAATCCCTGTGGGATCAACCTCACTTTTGTGAGTTTTACAACTTGATACGACCCGGTACACTTGTCAGTTAGTTTGTGCGGAATTTAAATTTTTCGCCATCAAGTTTTTTGGCTCCGTTTTCAGGGATTGATTTAGATTGACAATGATTAAGTAGGTGATAATCTAGATTAAGAATTTTTCTTTGTTTTTGTTAAGCCTATTAACTGTTTGAGATTTTGTCTCTGCTAACTTTAACTTCACTCTAGCAACAGAGTGCTCTGCTTTTATTTTTGGTTTATTTGTGTTGTATGCCAGGAGGAAGAACAGGTGCATCTACCTCCTTTGATTCTGAACCAGAGAGAATATTTTTGAGGTTAAGAAGAGAAGCAAGAGTGAAGGGAGTGATAGGAGAAGAAGAGTAAGAAGAAAGAGATCAAGAAATGGAGGACAACCTCCCTAATTCACCAGAGGATGTGGCCAACAACAATAGTCAGCCTCGAAGAAGAGTTCTAGCCTCTTACACCATCCCTAACCCAAGAAATTGTGGAAGCAATATCTTAACTCCCAATGGCCATACCTACTATTACTTCTTGGATGGATACTCTAGGTACAATCAGATAGTGGTGGATCCCAAAGACCAAGAAAAGACCTCCTTCACCTGTCCATTCAGAGTCTTTAACTATAGGAGGATGCCCTTTGGGCTATGTAATGCTTCAGTAACCTTCTAAAGGTGTATGCTCTCCATATTCTCTGACATGGTAGAAAAATTTTTAGAGGTCTTTATGGATGATTTTTTTGTCTTTGGTAACTCTTTTGATACTTGTCTGCAACATCTAACCATTGTCTTGAAAAGATGCCAAGAAACAAATTTAGTTTTGAATTGGAAAAAATGTCATTTCATGGTACCAGGAGGTATTGTTCTTAGGCATAAGGTTTCAAGCAAAGGTATAAAGGTTGACAAGGCTAAGATAGAGATCATAGAAAAGCTTCCTATACCAGTCAATGTGAAAGCAGTGAGAAGTTTCCTTGGATATGCTGGGTTTTATAGAAGATTCATCAAAGACTTTTCAAAAATAGCTAAACTATTAAGCAACCTGCTAATGGTTGACAATCCTTTTGTCTTTGATGATAATTGCAAGCATGCTTTTGAAACCTTGAAAACTAAACTCAGTACGGCACCAATCATCATACCCCCAGAATGGGGACTTCCTTTTGAACTCATGTGTAATGCAAGTGATGTTGTAATTGGTGCTGTATTGGGATAAAAGAAAGATAAGCTGCATCATGTTATATACTATGCAAGTAAAGTGTTAAATGAGGCACAAAAAATTACACTACCACAGAAAAAGAACTCTTGGCAATTGTATATGCATTTGATAAATTTAGACAATACTTGGTTGGTTCAAAAGTTATAGTATATACTGACCATGTTGCTCTCAAGTATCTCATGTCTAAACAAGATGCCAAGCCAAGACTTATCAGATGGGTGTTGTTACTACAAGAATTTGACATTGAAGTGAGAGATAGGAAAGGAAGCGAGGACCAAGTTGTAAACCATCTGTCAAAATTACCACAAGAGAGCAACCAAGATGCACCACAACCAGTGAATGAGAAGTTTCCAGATGAACATCTTCTCCAAGTTCAGCAAGCACCTTGGTTTGCTGACCTTGCAAACTACAAGGTGGGAAGAAGGATTCCCCAAGAATTCACCAGGCAACAAGTGAAGAAGTTGCTCAATGAAGCCAAGAAATTCTTGTGGGATGAGCCCTTCTTGTTCAAGAGATGTCCAGATGGAATGATCAGGAAGTGTATTTCTGAGAATGAAATGAGAGACATACTGTGGCACTATCATAGTTCAGCTTATGGCGGACACTTTGGGCCAGAAAGAACCGCTGCTAAAGTACTTCAAAGTGGATTTTATTGGCCAACCATATTCAAAGATGCCAGAGAATTTATGCACCAATGCAATGAATGCCAAAGAGCCGGAGGACTAACAAGGAGGAATGAAATGCCTCAAAACTTTATTTTGGAAGTGGAACTGTTTAATCTCTGGGGCATAGACTTCATGGGACCGTTTCTCTCATCCTATTCCTTCAAATACATATTGGTAGCAGTGGAATATGTCTCCAAATGGGTAGAGGCCATAACAACAACTACATGTGATGCACCAATTGTTCTTCAATTTCTTAATAGACACATCTTTACCAAATATGGGGTGCCTTAAGGTCTTATTAGTGATGGTGGCAGCCACTTTTGTAACAGACAAATGAAAAAGTTGCTCCACAAATATGGAGTAATTCACAAAGTGGCCACACCATACCACCCTCAAACTAACGGCCAGGCTAAATTAGCAAACAGGGAGTTAAAGAGAATCTTAGAAAAGACATTTGGGGTCACAAGAAAAGATTGGGCAAGAAAATTGGATGATGCTCTATGGGCATATAGAACCACATTCAAAACCCCGATTGGGAAGTCACCCTTTTAGCTAATCTATGGCAAATCCTGTCACCTTCCTGTGGAGCTCAAACACAAAGCTTTCTTGGCCACTAAGCTCCTCAATCTTGATTCTTAACCAGCAGAAGAGAAAAGGCTATTGCAACTTAATGAGCTGGATGAATTCAGATTGGAAGCTTATGAGAATGCTAAGATATATAAGGAGAGAGCTAAAACATGGCATGAAAAGAAAATCTCAAGAAGAGAATTTGAACCAGGTCAACAAGTGCTATTGTACAACTCTAGACTCAAGATTTTTCCTGGGAAGCTCAAGTCTAAATAGACTGGCCTTTATCTGGTGACTAAGGTTTTCCCACATGGAAGCCTCGAACTTCTTAACGAAGCTACAAAGGATACATTCACCGCAAATGGTCACAGAGCTAACCATTGCTTGGGGGGCCTTGGAACAAGGAGGAGAGTGTTCATGAGCTGAGATAAACAAGAATGGAGGACATCAAGCTAATGACGATAAAGAAGCGCTTGTTGGGAGGTAACCCAACCAGAGGTAACTTTCTTTCCTTAGTTGTTTCAATAAAAAGTTAAGAATTCCCTGTATTGCAAGGAGTTAAGTTTGGTGTTGCACACCAAAATGAGGATAAAAAGGGTGAATGTGTTATTTTAAGTTTAGTGTTCCACCATAGATTTCATGGAAACACACTACAACCCTCCGAAGAGCATTATGAGTCATAAACTCCAAAATAATCTGGAAAATTTCTTAACAGTTTTTCATATTTTTAGTTACAGCTAGCTTATTTAATAAAAACACAAGGTTTCATGTATGTAATCAATTACTGTATAATAGACAGTGGCAAAGAACTAATTTTGGTGTTCACACACCAAAGTAAGTTCAAAAGCCTACAACCATTCATGCATGCTAACTATTTCTCAAGTGCTTGGGGAACAAGCAACTTCCAATAACTTTACAAGAAAATATTTAATCTCTTGGAAGGAATACACACCATCAGATAAGGAGATAAAGAAGGACACAAAAGCCAAAGATGGTGATGACAGAGAGGAAACAAATGAACTCCAAGAGGTTGTATTGTTACTTAACTGTTTCTACTTTGAAATGTTTAATTTGGAAGTCTGAATGTACCCCTGCCAATTAGCTAGTTTTAGTTTAAGTCGTATGAATTTCTTGTGTTTGTTTTCTTTAATTCTTAGTTAAGTATTCTAGTCTGAGTGTCTGCTTCATTTTCACCTTCTTAAATGTATGCATTATCCCCTTTACTTTCAATTGAATAAAAGAAAATGATGTTGAAATAGAAAGTGAAATTGTCCAATTTGATAGGGAATAGAATAAGGTTCAGTGGTGGTATATGTTTGATTATTTAGTAAGTTCACTAATAAAGATGAAGGGTATGATATCTCTTGAGTATGAACTTGGCTGCTGTATATGAAACCTTAGTAAATAAATCTCCTTGAAAGAAAGTAAGAACAAGAAAGAAGGAAAGAAACAAAGAATAAGCTAGACACCAATAGCTCAACCCTTTAGACATATGCCTGTAGTGCTTCTGTACTAGGATCTGCTTGGATAATAAGGTTCTAAGGAGTGTTTCAACACTTGGTAACTTGGGTTAACTAACTCGGGATTATCAACCAAAAGTCCACTATCAAAAGCAACCTAGTTACAAAGCATTTAATGACCCAAAGAGGTGCTGGGCATCAATGTCTCTAAAATTGAATTGTGATCCAAGTGTCTGTGGTGTGTATGTATTGAGGAGAGGCTTGAGTTAGTAGGTCTGAAGGGTGTTTCATCACCAAACACCTTGAGCCAATTGGATCGGGAGTGTTGACTGAAAACTTACTTAAAAAGTTGCCTCAAATGCAGAACACTTAGCTGCAAATAAAGTATAAATTTCTCAACAAAAGGAAAAACAAAAAAAATCAAATATCAAGGATCAGTGAGTAACAAGATTCATAACAGCACCATAGTTAACACTTGAAGGGACATCTCAAACCTGGAAATCAATAAAAGTAGACTTCAAATATATCCGGCATGAAATCCCATGAACCTAGACTGAGTGCTTTCAAATAAGGACATATATGCTTATTTCTTTTCATTCATTTTCTCATTTTTTACTGCTTGCTTGGGAATAAGCAAGATTTAAGTTTGGTTTTGTGATGACAAGTCATCTTAGGCTAGTTTCACAAGCATTTTTTACTTGTTTTCATTAGGTTTCATGCACTTTCTTGAGCAATAAGTAAGTAATTGGATTCGAATTTCATGCATCCCTTGATTCAATTAAACATAGGTGTTTTTGTGCTTTTTCATAAGATTTTATGCAAATTTTAAATGATGTTATGAATGATGCAAACACCTTGTGATTATAGCAAACTTTGACGCATATGTTTGATTGATAATAGGTGGAAAAGAAGGAAGAAAGAAGCAGAGGAAGTAACGTTGGTTGCTAAAGTTGGCTTACCAACGTTACCTTAAATGTTGGAGGAGAAAGGGTATGCAACGTTGGGAGCCAACGTTGGTCCACCAATGTTGGTGGCCAATGTTGGTCTACCAATGTTGCTGGCAATGTTATTGTAAATTTGGGTGCCAATGTTGGAGGGAACGTTGGTGAAACAACGTTACCTCCAACGTCTTCGATAATTTTCAAATCTGGAGCTGAAAAATTTTGGGTGACGTGTACGCATGGAAGTGTAATTCTCGCGTACATATGAGCTACGCCCACGTGCAAAATGGCAAAAATCCCATTTGACGCGTACGCGTGACCAAGCGAACATTGGAGGTCAAACGTTGCCTCAAACGCTACCTCCAACATTTTCGATGAGAAGCCCAAAATTGCAATTGGAAAACTTGCATCGACACGCACGTGTCTATGACGTGTATGCGTGGATGCAGATTTTGGCCAGACTCGCAAATGCGTGAGCGACACACACGCGCATAACGCTGTTTTGACGCGCACGCATGGATGGAAAAACATTGGTGCGCCAACATTGAGTCAAACGTTGGCACCAACGCTCAATCTCTTCAAAAGCAACGTTTGACTCCACGATTTCTTGCAAACGTTGATCACCAACGTTGCTGACATCAGCTCTGGTACATTTGAGCACCCAAGCAGATCATGAATGTTGATTGCCAAACACCCCTCTTCAACATCACTAAGACCCATTCTATGCTTGCTTCAACAGCGGCCAAAAAGCCGAATCCAAGGACTTGAAGACTGAATTGGAAAGTGTATAAATAGAGGAGAATTTGATTTAAAAAGGAGATTTGGAAGGTTTGGGAGTCAGGGATCCTAATTGGGAAACTCTACACTCATATTCATTTGTATTTCCTCTTCTGCACTTCTCTTCATTTTTCTATTTTTTTTTTGTTTTTACTTGAGCAATGATGAACTAAACCTCAAATTCATTAGGGGGAGGAGCTCTATTGTAATCATAATAAATTAATGAAATTCTTCTTCTTCTCAATCCGCTTGGGTAGCTATAGGATATCTTCTGTTTTGATTGTGAATTATTCACTCCGGAAGGGGGTTTAATTCAGCTTAATGCTTGTGTGAGCCTCAGAAGGAGAATCACTTGCATTAGAAATGGAGCTCTATCCTTCACAACTCTCTTAACCAACACCATTCGGGAGGAATTGAGGTTTTGAAAAATTGTGTGGCTTATGGATAAGAGAATATGCTCTAACTCTTCTCATGACAATGAGATCAAGGAATTTGCAAGATTGATTGTGATTAGAGAGATTGGATTGCTAAGGAATTGGGATCCAATCAATTTCAATCCGCTATAGATGTACTCATATGATTGAGAAAGTAGTTGAGACTCAATTTATTCAGGATGGATTATGATATCTCTAATTCCCGATGAATCATTTCTTTTGAATTTCTTCAATTTAGATCTCTCTGAATTCATTTTAATTGCAATTGTTTACTACTAATTTGATTCACTGCACCTAATTCCCTTTATAATTCATGCAGTTTAAGTTTCACTACAATTTATATTCTGAAATTTTACTCTCTTGCACTCTAAGATTCAGTCATTTACATATCTTGCAATTTAAGATTCATCTCTTTTTACTTTCTTGCTCTTTAAGTTTCAGTTATTTATGTTTCTTGCCACTTAAGTTTCTTCCAATTTACTTTTAACAATTTACATTCTCTGCAATTTACATTCTGTCAAGTGAATTTCACTCAAAATCTCTCAATATTTCGCTTAACTAGACTAATCACTTCACTAAAGTTGCTTGATCCATCAATCCCTATGGGATCGACCTCACTTTTGTAAGTTTTACTACTTGATACGACCTGTTACATTTTCCGGTTAGTTTTTGTGGAATTTAAATTTTTCGCCATCATCCACCCTCCTCCTTCTTTGAGGCCTTCTCTGACTTTGAGCAGCTGTGACATAAGCCATTCTTTAAGGGGTGTTTGGCTTGCCAACCGTCACCCATTTTGATTCTACATCCTCAAACACCACCTTGGCTTTCTTACACAAGCGTAGGATGGTACTAAGGTAGTAAAGCCCAGAATCAGGATCACTCTTCTCTGCTGTCTCTTTAATTCACCTTGGTATGAGCTCATGGACTCTTATTTCCCCTCCTGTCATTATACAATGAACTATGGTCGCTCTATTGATATTGACCTCTGAATTGTTTGAAGTAGGGAGGATGGATCTTCTTACAACTTCAAACCATCCTTTGGCTTCCGGAATGAAGTCTCCTCGTCTGATGAATCTTGGCATTCTCTTGGAGTCCCTTACCCAATCAGCCCCTATAACACAAATGTCATTGACGATTTGTTCGCAATCGGGGTCACTACTCACTCTTGTGTGGTAGCTGGCTTCCTTAAATGGTGTTGGTCTGAGCTCAAGGACCCTCATGATAATTTTCGGGCTAAAATCAACTTCGACCCCCCTTACGTAGCTCTTGTAAAGAGTGTAATTTTTCGGATCATTCCTCACTGCATTAGCATAGAATTTCCTGACAAGAGTTACATTCACTCTTGTGAGCGGATTGGTGAGAAGCTCCCATCTCCTCCTTTCAATCTTCTTGTTTATCTCATGGCACTCATCATCCAGAAGTTGGAAGGCTAACTTGAGTAATATTTTCTTTGGTTCCATCCTCCCGAGTTGTATCTCATGGAACACAGATTTAAACTTCCAATTGTCAAAGGAAATTTTCTCTACCGGCTCCTTTCCCTTTCTTCTTTTTGAGCTTGATGATGCCATTGGTTTACTTTAAATTGGCCAAATGGGAGAAAAATAAAAGATGGGAAGAGTGGCAAGTATAGCTTGTATAAGGGAGAGTGAGAGTGTGGCTTGAGAATGAAGGCAAGTGATTTGATTAAGTGAAAACAAGAAATGGTTGAATGGAGAAGCATAAAGGTGAGACTTGGAATCAAAGAAACACAAGAGGTGAAATGTGGATGTAAGAAAGTGTAAGGTTCAAACTACATGGAGGTTATTTATAATGAAAGGTGGTGAAGGAATGAATGGTAAGAATTCTTTGATATGGTGGAAATGAAGGATGTTCATGTAAAGTGGGGTGGGGACAAGGATTGCTCCTTTATGAGGTTGGTAGGTTTGGTCGTCAAGGTATTCTTATGACACACCTAACTAACCAATGTATGCAAAGTTGTGCTTTCCAAGGAGCAATTTTCAAGGACATGTGATTAGTCCTTGCCATAGAGTAGCCGAACCCCCTCCCCCCTTTTTCTTGAATTCAATTAATGGCGGAAAAAATGAAATGTAACAACTAATTTTCAAATTTTCATTAATTGACAAAATAAACAAAAAAAACTAAGTACCCCTCATGAATTACAATCAACGTGACTTTTTGTGAGCATGTATGTGACATTTGTGAACACCAAACTTAGTGTTTGGTCATGTGGTATAAGAAAGTTGATTGAACTCCTAAGATATACATATTACGAGCCTTATGTATCATCTTAGGTGCCTTGCACACCAAAATTGTTCACTATATGTTCCATGCAAGAATTCAGTTAAATCCTTGTCACTCTTGATTTGATCATTGATAAACTCCAATTTTGTGATTTATCTTGTGCTTAATTTGGGGAATTTTATCAACTTTTCTCATATTTATTCAATGAAATAGCATGGTTTTGTAATTCTCCTTCATTTGTGCTTAAGTGTGAAAACATGCTTTTTAGGCCTTAAAATAGCTCAATTTAATTCACCTTAACTCCGTTCGATGCCTTGATATGTTTGTTGAGTGATTTCAGATTCATAAGGCAAGAATTGGATGGAATAAGTGAAGAGAAAAGCATGCAAAGTGGAGAATTCATGGAAAAACAAGGATATGAAGCATTTAAAGCGACGCGCACGCGTGAGTGACGCGCTCGCGTGAGAAGGTCATTTGTCAACGACACGTACGCGTGACATGACGCGTACGCGTGACAAGGAGAATTGCAAGATGACACGTACACATGACCAACGCGTACGCGTGGCAAGCGGCACGTGACCTCATTAAAGGCAATTTTCTGGGGGCGATTTCTGAGCTTCCCAGACCCAAATCCAACTCATTTCTGAGGTTACTTCATGCAGAATTCATGAGGGGTAAAAAAAAAGGAGTCATAGTTGAGTTTTCACCATGTTTTAGGCTAGAATTCTAGAGAGAGAAGCTCTTTCTTCTCTCTAGAATTTAGGTTAGAATTAGGGTAGATTTTCTTAGATCTAGTTTTAATTGATGTTTCCATTTACTTTTCCTTACAATTCTTTTTTGCTACATCTTTGCTCTCTTAGTTCTTCTTGTTAATTTCTTCTATTTTTCTACTTTCATGTCTATGAGCACTTTGTTAATTTTAATTTCCTTTAATGCAATTTCATGTTTTATGTTCATTTATTGTTTAATTTCTTTGCTATTGTTATTTCCTTGCATTTAGTAGTGTTAGATTTTATATTTCTTATCATTTTATTATGCTTTCCTTTTATGCCTTCCAAGTGTTTGATAAAATGCTTGGTTGGAGTTTAGAGTAGATTTTTCTCCTCTTGGCTTGGGTTGAGTAATTGGAGACTCTTGAGTTATCAAACTCTTTTGTTGATTGATAATTGAAAGTTGCTAGTTGACTTGAATGCCACTAAAACTAGTCTTTCACTATGATTTGACTAGGACTTGTGGACAAGAGCCAATTCCATCCACTTGACTTTCCTTCAAAGTTAGAGGTTAACTATGTGGGAGCAATGGACAATTCTTGTCACAATTGATGATGATAATGAGGATAGGACTTCTAGTTCTCATTCCTTGCCAAGAGCTTTCTTAGTTATTAGTTTATTTCTTTTGCTATTTACATTTCTTGTTCCTTATTGCAAAAAACCCCAAAATATTCCTTCATAACCAATAATAGAGCACTTCATTGTAATTCCTAGGGAGAATGACCCGGGATTAATAATCTCGGTTATTTTATTGGGGTTGAACTAGTGATAACCATATGAAATTTGATTTGAAGATTCATTGTTGGTTTAGAACTAGATATTTTTGTGAAAATTCTTTACTGATAATTTCCCTTAATCAAATTTTTTGGCGCCGTTGCCGGGAAATTTCAATGGTGTTATGTTATTGGCTATTGTGAATATGTTCATATTGTGAATATCTTTCTTGTTGGTTATTTCTTAGTTGTTGCTAGTTATAGGAGTTTGCTTTCATTATTTCTTATTAGCTTTTGATTTTATTTTGTCTTTTCACTATGAATTCTCATCATTTTGGTTATGAGTGTGGTTACAACTATGTTGTAGGAGGTGGAGATTACAATGACAACATGCATCAAGGATGGAACAATTAAAGATTGGGAGAGTCTCAAGAATTTAATCAACCCTCTTGGCAACAACCTCCACCAATGTACTATGAGCAACAACCATCCCATAATGCATACCAAGAAAATGGTTTTGGTGGACATCCTTATGATTACCAACAACCACCATCATATGCCTATGAACCACCTCCTCAATATAGCCCTCAACCATCATACTCACAAGCTTCATACCACCAAACACCTCTATATGATCAAAATCCATATCCACCATACCAACCACCTTATGAGCCATATGAACCACACATAGAATCACCACCATGCCAACCTCAATACCTCCAAGAACCACCTCCTCCATACTATTACCAAGATGAACCACCTCCAATATATGCGAATTTTCACCTACAAGATGAACTCTACTTTCCACCACAACCCTCCATAGAAGAATATACATGTCCATCAATCCAAGAGAAATATGATCCTACTTATGTTAGCAATGCGAAACAAGAATAAAAGGATCGTCTCAAGGAAGCAATGGATTGGCTTCAAGCAACCATCCGTCAAAAGTTGGACTCATGGGATTCATACCACAAGAAAAACATGTCCACGGATGATTGTGGAGGAGCAATTGAAGAGAGGAGTATGAAGGAGATCATAGATTCTCAACTTGAGAGCAAGGGATTGGAGTGTGTTGTGCAACAAGTAGAAAAGATGGAGAGTGTTGAACCACCACATGCTTATCATGATGTACCACCTTCCTATTATGAGCCATTCCTCCTAACCAATGAACCCTCCTATCCACCTCAAGCCCCAATAGATGACTCTCTCACTTCACTACTGCAAGGGTAAAGCGAGTTGAAAAGGGTGACACTAGAATTCGCGGCTTCCTTGACCAAGTTAGTGAGTCGATTCGCTTCCTAACATTTGGACAATCAAGGAACTCCCATAGTCCCATGCGGAGAATCTAATGGGGAGCGTAGCATGAAGGAGAGACTAGAAACTCTGGTGGATAATGAGGAATGTGACTTTGTGTTGGAACAATTGGAAGAAGCTATGAATATTGAAGAAGAGGAAGAAGTAGCTGAAGACTTAGGAGATGCAGAACCTCCATGGGAACCTAGAGTTAAAGAGAACCCCTCCAAGAAGATTGAATTTGATGTTGAGGAGCAAAGTGCACAACCTTCAAGGCATGTTTCATTTGAAGAATTGGATGGGATAGGGCAAGAATTCAGTTCCCTTGGCAATGAAGATCAAGCATCAAATCTTCTTGGTGAAGAATCCTTTGAACTTAAATAACCTTCTCCCGGTGAATTTGAAAGTGTTTTGGAGGTAGACTTCTCTCATCCTCCCAATGATGGTTTGAATAAAGGAAAAGAGTTAGATAAAATTGATGAACAAAGGATTGAATTTGAGAAATCTTGTGAAGAGGTGGAGGTCTTTAGAAGAAGAAGGACGGGAGTTGCATACACTTTGTCAAGATCTTTGGAAGCTTCTCTACTTAGATTGCCATCTACTCCTTCATTTGAGTGGGTAAAACTTATCTCTATTAGCTTTATTGTCCCACTTGAGTATGGTTTACTTGAAACGGATGGTCAACTTAGGGCACTTTGCGGGATGAAGCGTAAGAGAAAGATGTTTCATGGTTGGCATTGCAAATCAAGGCTCATTTTGGTTGACACATCAAAGATGAGATACAAAGGTTGGACTAGTACTCAATTAGATGGGACTAGAAGGAGAGTTTGGCACTTCATTGAGAATTCATCTTGCTTGCAACCCGGATGGATTAATGATGATTAACTTGAAGATGGGTGTAGAAACAAGATTTGGGAACCCGTCATACATGAGGATCAATTTTGGGAGCCCTTAGCTTGTGAAGAACTCCATCAAAGCTTGAAGCTATTAATTTTGAATGATGGAGCTTATTGGAAGTCTAAGCATTGGTGGATTTTCAAGGATGGATTTAAGCACAAGTCACCTTGATGAGGAGCTCCCCATAAGTCCAACTTAAGGACAATAAATAAAAGTGTAAGGTGGGAGACACCCCACCATGATAAAATCTTTTCATTTTTTTGTAAATATTGGTAAAATTAGTTTAATTCCATGTTTTATTTGGTTAGTTGATTTTATTTAGTGGTATAGTATGTTAAATAAGGTTTGATAGTGTTTTGGTAGCTGTTTGGAGGTTTGGAATGCTTGGTTTGGTGCAAGAACTTAGAAAAATTTTGAAAAACAGGGCACCATACCACGTATATGTGTCACCCACGCGTACGCATGACCCCAAGTTTTTCAACAACCTACGCGTACGCTTTGCCCACGCGTACACATGATATCAAAATTTTCATGGTCCAGTACAAAAACCAGAGGGTTGTGCCGGTTTTGGGCTGGAGTTGTGCCTCTAGCACAAAGTCAACCCACACGTACGCGTCACTCCACGCGTACACGTCGCCCTTCTGATTTGTCTATCACGCATACGCGTGCCCCATGCGTACGCATCGCGACTTGTTTCTACCATTCACAAGTACGCGTGACACGAAGCGTATGTGTGAAGCCTTCCCTGTTTTACCACTCTTTTTTTCTCCTCGTCTTTCCATTTCAAATTCTTTTTTCTATTCTCTTCTTTTCTTTCCCTTTTTCACCCCTCATCGACACGACCAATCACCATCTATCACCAACTCTTTTATTAGTTATTTAGTTAGTTTAATTTTTGTTTAATTTTCTTTTTTTCATGATAAGTGTTGGATTATCAATTTTGTTTACTATCCGTTGCTACTTATTAACCTGATGCTATTCTAGCATAATTGTTTTTGTTATTCATTGTTGAATTCTTTGTTGAGGTTACAATTTGATACTTGCTTTGAGTTCTTAATGATTAATTGTGTGAATACCAAGTACATGTGACATTGCCTTCAAAGCACTTTAAATATTTTGAATTGCATGTTTTGGCCACATGCATTCATCATCCATTATTAGGCAATTGTGTATTATCAATGCATTTTTTTGCTAGGTGATGCTTGTTTATGATTGACCCTTATTTACATCACCTAGTTCATGCATTGAGATGTTGGAATTGTGAGATTGGATTGAAAGCTTACCTAGTGAAATATGTTTTAGCTTTGTAAAGCTTTGTGGACCGTGTTTGCTATGTGATTGATTTTTACTTCTATTTTCTTTGTCCTAAGTTCCATAGCACCCATGCATTCCACTTCTATGTCACTTAGGTGTTGCAAATAAACTTCAATATGTGTCATAGCTTGATGTGTGAGCTTTACATTTCAATTGGTTCACTAAATTTACTTACACATCAATCAATGTCCATTCATTATCCAATTCACAATTACTTGATTTTTGCTTGAATGCTTTTACGCTTCTTTATTGCTTGTTTGGTTGATTTAACCTACAAGTTTCTTTGAAGTATTTCAAGCACACTAGGATGAGTGAAGTGCATATTTTCTTTGTGTAATTGTGACATAGCTCTCTATGCTAATGTGTGTGTTCTAAACGGCGCCCAATTTAGAATTCACACACTACTCTTCCTTGATGTCCCACTAATTCACTCACTCAATTCTAGTGACTATCACCTCACTCCAACAATTTACAGTTCCTTGCTTTTTGCATTTACTCATCTTACTCTCCTGTCTTCTATTTTCAGGATAAGTCACCATAAGCAAAAATGGAAGCGGAAGAAATAACATACAGTAACCGGTTGATCCACCAGCTGAAGGTGGCAACTCGGAAAGTCGCCGTATCCCCTTGCTCATATTTGAATGCATAGGGGACGGTGCAAAAACTTTTAAGTGTGGGGAGGTCATTCGACCGATCGGCGTTTTTGGGTGACAAATTTCTAATTCCAACACTTTTGCATTTCATTTTGTTAGGTCTCTTAGGATTTTTTGTTGCATTTTCTTGATTTGCATATATATATATATATATATATATATATATATATATATATATATATATATAATCTCAGTCAAAATAATAAAATTTTCCAAGGAATTTATTTATAGGGCAGCCCAATTGATTGAAAAAAATTTTTTTGGAACTTGCTTGAACTATACATTGTGGAACATGATTTTTGAGCTAAGAACACATAAGCATGTGAGTTTTGAGCTAACTTGTGTGGTTGCATCATATAACCACTTATTTTCATTCTTGTGTGTGATTATTATCTTTTTATGATTGTAATATTTGATTTGTTTGATTCTATATCTCCATTATTTTGTGTATATATGCATTTATAAGATTGAGGCCATTGTTTCAAATAGCTCACTTACCTAAATAACCTTACCTATTATCTTCCATTGTTAGCCAACTTTGTGCCTAAGCTAAACTCCATTTGTTATTAATTTTAGTACATTATTAGCCTTTAAGTGAAAAATAATAAATATCCCTTGTTTAGATCTTTGATTAGCTTAGGCTAGTGAGGGTGTTATCATTCAAGTTTGGGAAGTTTGGGAACATTGGTTGGGATAAACGAGTATTTTTGTATTTTTGTTAAAAATATTAGGAATTAGGTATATACTCATGCATTAAATGTTTAAACCATATGCGTTGGTACCTTTGTATATAATTCATCAAATAGAAAAAGAGAAAAACAAAAGAAAAATAAAAAGAAAAAAATATATAAAAAAGAAAAAAAAGAAAGAAAAAAGAAAAGCAATAAGAAAGGGACAAAATGGCCCAAAGTGTGTAGTGATCAAAAGAGAATGCATGAGTGTGTGAAAAAGTGAAGAATGGGTAGTTAGGCTAGCATTTAAATTGTATAGGTTGTCATAGGTTAGATGGGAAGTTTACGTTAATCAAAGATTCAAATTCTAGTCCACTTAGCTAAATACAATCTTACCTTGACCCTAGCCCCGTTACAACCCATGGATAAGTCCTCATGATCTTTGTATGCATGCATAAAATAATTGTTGATTGTTAGATGAAAAACAAATCTTGGAAAGCATGATTAGGAGAGAATTGAGTGAATCAACCCTATACACTTGAGTGATTAGAGCAGATACACATCCGGTGAGGGTTTGATTGCTCAATTACATGTTTTCACCTAGAATCATCACTTTTCTTGCAAGTTTGCAAAATGTTTAATAATTCAATTATTAAATTATGGTTTGACTTGGTTGTTAATACCTTTAGCCCTCATGTTCATATATGCTTTCTTGGAAGTTGATTTATTTTGACCAAGTAATTGCATTCATTTAGATAGATAGCATTTAGATAGGTTGCATTTAGGTAATTTGCATTGAATAAATGTTGATACGCTTTGTTTCTTTCTTGAGTTTAGCATGAGGACATGCTTAGTTTAAGTGTGGGGAGGTTTAATAAACTCCAATTTTGTGGTTTATATTATGCTTAATTTGGGGAATTTTATCAACTTTTCTCACATTTATTCAATGAAATAGCATGGTTTTATAATTCTCCTTGATTTGTGCTTAAGTGTGAAAACATGCTTTTTAGGCCTTAAAATAGCTAAATTTAATTCACCTTAACTCCATTCGATACCTTGATATGTTTGTTGAGTGATTTCAGATTCATAAGGCAAGAATTGGATGGAAGAAGTGAAGAGAAAAGCAAGCAAAGTGGAAAATTCTTGGAAAAACAAGGATTTAGAGCATTTAGAGCGATGCGCACGCGTGAGCGACGCGCGCGCGTGAGAAGGTCAATTGTCAACGACGCGTACGCGTGACAAGGAGAATTGCAAGATGACGCGTACGCGTGACCGACACGTACGCGTGACAAGCAGCACGTGACCTTATTAAAGGTAGTTTGTTGGGGGCGATTTCTGAGCTTCCCAGGCCAAAATCCAACTCATTTCTGAGGCTACTGCATGCAGAATTCATGAGGGGTCAAAAAAGAAGGAGTCATAGTTGAGTTTTCACGATGTTTTAGGCTAGAATTCTAGAGAGAGAAGCTCTCTCTTCTCTCTAGAATTTAGGTTAAAATTAGGGTAGATTTCCTTAGATCTAGTTTTAATTGATGTTTTCATTACTTTTTCTTTCAATTCTTTGTTGCTACATCTTTGCTCTCTTAGTTCTTTTTGTTAATTTCTTCTATTTTGCTACTTTCATGTCTATGAGCACTTTGTTGATTTTAATTTCCTTTAATACAATTTCATGTTTTATGTTCCTTTGTTGTTTAATTGCTTTGCTATTGTTATTTCCTTGCATTTGGTAGTGTTATATTTTATATTTCTTGTCATTTTATCATGCTTTCCTTTTATTCCTTCCTAGTGTTTGATAAAATGCTTGGTTGAATTTTAGAGTAGATTTTTCTACTCTTGGCTTGGGTTGAGTAATTGGAGACTCTTGAGTTATCAAACTCTTTTGTTGATTGATAATTGGAAGTTGCTAGTTGACTTGAATGTCACTAAAGCTAGTCTTTCACTATGATTTGACTAGGACTTGTGGACAAGAGCTAATTCCATCCACTTGACTTTTCTTCATAGTTAGAGGTTAACTAAGTGGGAGCAATAGATAATTCTTGTCACAATTGATGATGATAATGAGGATAGGACTTCTACTTCTCATTCCTTACCAAGAGCTTTCTTAGTTAAGACTTTATTTCTTTTGCAATTTACATTTCTTGTTCCTTATTGCAAAAATCCCCAAAACATTCCTTCATAGTCAATAATAGAGCACTTCATTGTAATTCCTAGGGAGAATGACATGGGATTAATACTCTCGGTTATTTTATTGGGGTTGAACTAGTGAAAACCATATTAAATTTGATTTGAGGATTCATTGTTGGTTTAGAACTATATTTGCAATGTATATATTTTTGTGAAAATTATTTACCGATAATTTTCCTCAATCAATCGTCATGAGGGCTACTTTATTGTCCACTATCAAAGCATAAACTCAAAAGGATACAGAGCATGGGTCACCTCTCATGAAATTCATAAACAATTGATTCTCATAATTCATTCTTGTACCATATGTGGAATTCCAAACTTAATGTTTGGCTATATACTACAAGGAAATGCTTAATTAAGTACCTATGATGTTAGTATGTTAATAATGGATGATATCATCTCAGTGTGCCTCTAGGCACACCAAACTTAGAAGTTGATCATATACTTCATGAAAATGCCTAATGCAGCTATCAAATTGTTTATGAAAGTCTGAATTCATGATGGAAAACCATTTGTTATTATTACTAAAGCAGGAATTAAGGAATATTAAACATGGGTTGCTTCCCATGAAGCGCTCTTTTATCGTTACTAGCTTGACGGCTGTCCTTTGTTACGGAGGCTAATGATCATAGTGCCTCAATTTGTCTCCTCCCACTATGAGCTTGTGTTCCATTGAAAGGATCATGCTAATAGCGTAGTATCCAGAAGGGTGTGGAGATGTTTCCACTGGTTGATAGATTAGCCTCACTTTGTCTCCTGGTGAAAATCCTTCAGGTGGAATCCTCTTGTTCTTCCACCCCTTAGGCACCCTTTTCTTGCTGTTCTTCCCCCTTTTTAATGGCTCTTCCTTCTTGGCATTCTCAATGTCAGGAGCTTTCTTCTTTGTTGTCACCACTGGGGTCTTTGCTTCTAGCTATTTTTCAGTTTTTCTGACCTCTTGAATCTTCTACCTTCTTCAGTTTCATTCTTCTTCCCCAAGGATGAGCTTATGACGTTTAGAAATGACTCCTTGGGCTTTTCCTTCCAGCTTGGGTCTTCATCCTCAATCCTCATGCAATTTTTTTTAGCAGGGTACAATGTTGCTTTGAAAACATTGAGGGTTATCTGTTCATCATGTGCTCTCAGAATCATTTCTCCTTTTTCCACATCAATAATTGCCCTTGCTGTGGCCAGAAATCGTCTTCCAAGAATAATTAAGTCGCTTCCTTCCTCATCTATGTCCAAAATTACAAAATCCGTAGGGAAAATGAATTTGTCAACCTTAACTAGAAGGTTCTCCATCACTCCATTGGGTATAATAAAGGATCTATCGGCCAGTTGGAGTGACATTCTGGTGGGTTTAACCTCCTCTATTGACAGCTTCCTCATCATGGAAAGTGGCATCAAATTGATGCTGGATCCCAGGTCACATAATGCTTTGTCAATTGGTATGTTCCCAATGGTGCATGGTATGTTCCCAATTGGTATGTTTGGGTGGCAATCTTTTCTGAATCATAGCACTGCATTCCTGGGTGAGGATCATAGTTTCCTTCTCTTTCCAGCTCCTCTTTTTGGTAATGAGTTTCTTGAGAAACTTTGCATGGAATGGCATTTGTTCTATGGCTTCATCTAGTGGAATGTTGATCTCCAATTTCTTGAAAATCTCTAAGAACTTAGGGAATTGTTGATCATTCATCTCCTTGTGCAATCTCTGAGGGTAAGGTGGTGGAGAAACATATGATTTCACCTCCGATTTCTGCCTTTCCTTGGAGCTTGTAGTTCATCAGCCTTCCTGGGATCCTCCTTGTCATTTTTCTCAGCCTCTGTCTCTTTCTTACTGTCAACCTTGTTGTCCTTTCCCAGGGTTTTTCCACTCGTAAGTTTTATTGCCTTGCACTCCTCCTTTGGATTAGGAATGGTGTCACTTGGGAAGGCATTAATTGGCCTCTCAGCAGGTTGCTTGGATAGTTACCCTATTTGTCTTTCAAAATTTCTCATTGATGCTTTATAGTTCTTGCTTGCCATCTCTTGGTTCTTCATGAGTTTTTCCATCATCATCTCTAGATTAGAGATTCTGAGACTCTTGATGTGGCTGTGGTTACAGATGAGAGGTTGGTTGTTGATGGAAGTTGGTTGGGGTGTTTGAAGGATTATTTTGAGGGTAGAATGTGGATGTGGACTATTATTTTGTGGTTTTCTATATGGATTGTTGTTAGTGGGGTGGTGATTTTGATTGCTTGTGTTGTGAAAGTCACTGGGGTTAGAGTTCCTCTACCATTGGTTCTGGTTTTCTCCCCATCTCAAATTGGGATAGTTCCTCCATGAGGAGTTGTACGTGTCCCCATAAAAGTCATTTTGGGAAGAACTTGTGTTCTGCATATACTAGACTTGCTCAGGCTGTTGCTCATTATTGTATGCATCAAAGCTTTCTTCATTTTGGCCCCATGCATTTGAAGCTTGAGTTGTTGTGCTAATTGCAGCCAATTGCATTCCATCCATCCTTTTTAACATCATTTCCATCTGCTGCTGAAGTTGTTGATGCATTAGCTTGTTCTGGGCTAGGATAGCATCCACACCCTCAAGCTCATAGACACCTCTTTTTGGAGTTGCTTGTCTCTCCGAGGAGTAAAAGTACTGATTGTTAGTCACCATATCTATGAGATCATGTTCCTCCTGTGAAGTTTTTATAATTTGAAGTGACCTTCCTAAGGAGTAATCCAATGCCTTTCTTGCTTTCATAGAGAGGCCCTCATAGAAGTTTTGGAGCTTCACCCTTTCACTAAACATATCTGGAGGACATCTTCTGATTAGTGCCTTATACCTCTCCCAAGCTTCACACGGTGACTCTTCCTCCAATTGTCTGAAAGCTTGCACATCAGTCTTGAGTTTGATGATTCTTTGAAGGGGATAGAACTTGGCCAAGAATTTGCCAACCAAGTCATCCCAATTTGTGATGCTCTCCTTTGGGAAGGTCTCCAACCACTGAGTAATTGTGTCCCTTAGAAAGAAGGAAAATAGCAGTAGCTTGTAGATGTCTGGGTGTACTCCATTAGTTTTGACAGTTCACATATCCTTAGAAAGACGGATAAGTGTTGATTTGGGTCCTTCGAAGCACTTCCTCCATACTGGTAATTATTTTGAACCAGAGTAATGAGATGAGGTTTGAGCTCAAAGTTGCTGGCATGTATATTAGGAGTAAGCATGCTACTCCCACAATTCCTAGGATCAGGAATGGTGTAGGAAGCTTGTACCCTCCGGCAGGTTGGGCATGGTTGTTAGCCACCTCTTCCTCTTGTATCTCATCCTCCATGACTTGGTCCAAGTCCTCCTCTGAGTCTTCTTCACCAACAACTCTTTTCCCTCTCGCTTCTTTTCTTAGTCTCAAGAAGGTTCTCTCTGACACAGAATCAAAGGAAGCTGATGCTACCTTTCTCCCTCCTGGCATACACAACACAAAAATAGACCAAAAGAAAAATGATCACTTTGTTGCTAGAGTAATGTCAAAGTTAGCTAACACAAAGTGTCAAATGGTTAGTGTGCTTTAAAGAAAACAAAAGAAAAATGCTTAATCTAGACTATCGCCCATTTAATCATTGTTAATCTGAATCAATCACCGGCAAAGGCGCCAAAAACTTGATGCGTGGAAATTTGCACAACACAAGTCCCTTCAGCAAGTATACCAAATTGTCAAGTAATAACTCACTTTTGAGTGAGGTAGATCCCACAAGGATTGATGGATTAAGCAAATTTAGTTAGGTGATTTATCTAGTCAAGCTAATAATTGACGATTTTGGTGAAATTGAATTAACAGAATGTAAATTGCTGAAAATTAAAGTGCTGAATGTAAATTGCAAAATGTAAATGGTGGAAACTTAAATGGCGAGACGCTAAAAGAACTGAAACTTAAATGACAAGAAAGTAAAAGCAAGAATGTAAATGATAATAAACGGTAAATTGCATGAAATGTAAATGGGTTTTGGGAGTTGGGAATCAAAGAAAGCAAGAAACTCAAAGCAATTAAAGTGAAGAATAACAATGGGAGATATTCATTAGGGATTGGAGATATCATAATCCATCATGAATCAATGGGTCTCAACTTCATTCTCAATCATATAAAGTAAATCTATGGTGGATTGTAATTAATTGAGTCCCAATTCTTTGGCAACCCAATTTCTCTTAACACAATCAATTTGCCAATTCCTTGATCTAATTATCATGGGAAGAGGTTAAGTGCGATTCTCTTATCCATGAGCCACACAAGTTCTCAAGCTCTCAATTCAAACCCAGAAATTATTGATCAAGAGAGTCATGAGAGAATGAGATTCAAACTAATTTCTATAATTCCCCTTCCAAGGCTCACATAGAAATTCAATGGATCTAAACCCCCTTCCGAAGTGAATTGATCAATTAAACACAGAAGTTATCTCTTAGCTACAACAAGCGGATTGAGAAGAAGAAGAATTTCATTCATTCATTTGAATTACAATAGAGCTCCTCCCCCTAATGATGTGGGGTTTAGTTCATCATTGCTTAGAAAATTCAAAGAGAAAAGAAAAGTACATAAAAGTAAAACTAAGTACAAAAAGAAGAAAATGATTCAGGATTTCCCAATTAGGGTTCCCTACTTCCCAGCCTTCTTTTGAGTTTAAAAACTCTCCTATATATACACTATTTAGAACAGTCTTCAAGTACTTGGATGTGGGCTTTGACATTAATTAAAGCAAGTTAGGAGTGGCTCTCTCTAAAGTTAACACGGGCCTTAGATCACTAATGTTCTCATGAGTGCCCCTGGACTGGTGTTAATGCTGCCATTAGTGCACTAACGGTGCCACTAACGTTGCCCTAAAAATCCACTATGGCATTGCCATTGGCGTTAGCACACTAACGAGGCCATTAACGTTCTGCTTGTTGTGTGTACGCATACTGCCTCGTATGTATGCACACTAACCAAATTTCCTCTTGTACGTACACACAATAGCCAAATTTTCCAGCTCTAACTCATGAAATTGTCGAAGACGTTAGTGTGCTAACTTGGGGTAACGTTAGCACACTAACGTTGGCACCTCTTCTTGTGTTGCAGCGTTAGTAAGCCAAATTAGGCCACTAACATTGCTCCTTGATGCACGTTGGTGAGGCTACTAAGATGCACGTTAGTGAGGCCACTAACGTTGCCTTGATGCACGTTGGCGAGGCTACTAAGATGCACGTTAGTAAGGCCATTAAGATGCACATTAGTGAGGCCACTAACGTTGCCTTGATGCAAGTTTGTGAGGCTACTAACGTTAGCTTTTCCTCCTTGGCAATATTAGTACTGGTGTTAGTGGGCTAACTTCTGCCACTAATGCCAGCTTCTTCTTGTAGAGCCAACAGTAACCATGACATTAGTGGTCCAACTTGGCCACTAACGCTATGGTCTCTGCTTCTCCTTTGCTTCTCCTTGCTTGTCATCAACGAAACAAATGCATCAAAGCTTTGTCATAATCACAAGATAATGCACCATTTAATACATCAAGTAATTCTTACATCAATCTCATGAAAATGTTTATAATTCACAATGTTTTATTGAATTAAGACATGCATACATTGCTCATCCAAATGCTTACTTATTGCCTAAGAAAATGCATGAAAACCAAGTAAAAACTAATGAAAATGGCTTATGAAACTAGCCAAAGATGCCTAGGCATCAATATGCCCAGAAAGCATCATCGAGTCTCCTTGTTTAGTCCTTCCTTGAAGTACTTATAGTCCCTCTTGAATTCCCTGTTAGAGACTTCAACCTGTCAACTTGTCTGAGGATGATAAGGGATTGCCATTCTATGATGGATTCTATATCTCTGTAGGAGTGAATCCAGCTGTTTATTGCAGAAGTGGCTCCCTCTATCACTAATCAGTACTAGGGACACCAACCGGCTGAAAATATATCTTTGCAAGAAGCTCAGCATGACTCCGACATCATTGGTGGGTAGAGCTATTGCTTCCACCCACATGGACACATAATCTACTGCCACCAAGATGTAAGTGTTTGAGTGTGAGGGAGGAAAAGGTCCCATGAAGTCAATGTCCCATACATCAAACAACTCAATCGCTAGAATTCTTTGTTGTGGCATCTCATGATTGTAGGGAAGGTTTTCAACTCTCTTACTTTGTCACAATTTCTGACAAATTTTTGTGAGTCTCGAAAGAGAGTCGGCCAATAAGAACCACTCTGAAGGACCTTGGTAGCTGTCCTTTTGCCACCAAAGTGACCTCCATACTCAGAACCGTGGCAAGCTTGAGGATCTGCTATGATTCTTCATTTGAGACACAACGTCGGATCATACCATTTGAACATCTCTTTAAAAGATAAGGTTCTTCCCACAAGTAGTACTTGGCATCGTTTAACAGCTTTCTTACTTGCTGTTTAGTGTACTCCTTGGGGATGACCCTCATGGCCTTGTAGTTTACAATATATGCAAACCATGGAGCCCTCTGAATCATGAAGAGTTGCTCATCCGAGAAGATCTTAGTCACAGCAATGGGGGGTAGCATTCCTTCTTCGAGTTCGACCCTGGACAGATGATCAAATACTTGATTTTCTGTCTCTTTCCTGTCTCTAATCTCAATGTCAAATTCCTAAAGAATCAGTACCCACCTGATCAATCTTGGTTTAGAATCGTGCTTGGTTAGAAGGTACTTAAGAGCAGTATGTTCAGTAAAAATAATAACCTTTGAACCAATTAAATATGATCTAAACTTATCACATGCATAAACTATAGCCAGTAATTCTTTCTCTGTAGTGGTGTAATTCTTTTGCACGTCATTTAACACACGAATGGCATAGTAAATAACGTGCATAAGCTTGTCTTGACTCTGCCCTAAGACAGCCCCTATAACATAGCCACTGGCATCACACATTAGCTCAAATAGTAAATCCCAGTCAGGAGGGGCTAAGATGTGTGCAAAAACAAGCTTTGCTTTTAGAGTTTCAAAGGCATGTAAACTGTCACCATCAAAAGTAAAAGGAGTGTCCGCAACCAAAAGATTGCTCAATAGTTTAGCAATTTTAGAAAAATCCTTTATGAACCTCCTATAAAAGCCAGCATGTCCTAAGAAGCTCCTTATTGCCTTACCATTGGTAGGAGGTGGTAATTTTTCAATTACCTTCACCTTAACTTTGTCAACCTCTATCCCTTTGCTTGAAATCTCGTGACAAAGAACAATGCCTTCAGTTATCATAAAATGGCATTTTTCCTAATTTAAAACGAGGTATGTCTCTTGAAACCGTTTCAAGACTAAGGATAGATGCTTAAGGCAAGAATTAAATGAATCACCAAAACAAAGAAGTCATCCATAAATACCTTAATGAACTTTTCAACCATGTCTAAGAAAATAGAAAGCATACACTTTTGAAAAGTCACTGGGCATTATAGAGTCCAAACGGCATCCTCGGTAATCAAATACTCCAAAAGGACAAGTGAATGCTGTCTTCTCCTGATCTTAAGGGTTTACCACAATCTGATTATAACTAGAGTATCCGTCCAAAAAATAGTCAATACACATATGCTACCCTGTGACTGGTCTTGTGGGAATGAGCTCATTTCTTTCATTCTTAATCACTGTCTTCCCTCCTTTCTTAGGAACCACTTGTACAGGACTTACCCATGGGCTGTTAGAAATAGAGTAAATGATCCCAGCTTCCCAAAGCTTCATTACTTATTTCTGGATAACCTCTTTCATGGTTGGATTTAGTCGCCTCTGTAGTTGCACAACTGGTTTAGTATCCTCCTCTAGTAAAATCTTTTGTATACACTTCGTTGGACTAATCCCCTTTAAATCACTAATGGTCCATCCAAGAGCAGTTTTGTGACTCTTGAGCACCTGAATCAGTGCCTCCTCCTCCCCATGTTTCAGAGAGGAGCAAATAATTACCAGATAAGTGTCTATGTCTCCTGGAAAGGCATACTTCAAAGTTGGAGGCAGAGGCTTCAACTCAAGCTTTGGGGCTCCTTCTACTGTGCTAGGCGTGTGAGACTTTTCCTTTAGAGGTGGTGAATCATCAAGTTCAAGCAATGCATCCTCACAGGGGGACTTTAGAATGTCATCAAGCTTTTCAGCTTCAAACACCTCTTTAATCAAAGGTTCAATCATATCAAATATCATGCACCCTTCGGAGTCATTAGGGGGTTGCATGGCTTCTAGCACATTGAGGACAATTTCCTCTTCATTAACTCCTAGAACCAATTCGCCCTTTTCCACATCGATCAGAGCTCTTGCTGTGGCTAAAAAGGGGCTTCTAAGGACCATTGAAGTATTTTTGTCTTCTTCCATATCCAATATCACAAAATTAGTAGGAAAGATAAAAGGTCCTACTTTCACAAGCAGATCCTCAACAACTCTAAAGGGATACTTTATAGAATGGTCTCCAAGTTGAAGAGAGATGCGATTGGGTTTTACCTCATCGATTTGAAGCTTTTTCATTAGTGAAAGGAATATGTGGTTGATGTTAGCTCCAAGATCACATAAGGCCTTTTGAATAGTGGTCTCTCCAATGGCACAAAGTATTAGAAAACTCTTGGAATCCGGCAGCTTCTCTGGGAGATTTTTGTGGATGATTGCACTGCATTTCTTAGTCAGTACCACTGTCTCACTTTCTTTCTAATCCCTCTTCTTACTCAACAACTCCTTCATAAATTTGGCATAAAGAGGCATTTGCTCCAGGGCACAAAAGAGATGTTTATCCCAAGCTTCCTAAAGGTCTCCAAAAATTTGGAAAATTAGTTGTCCTTGGATGCCTTTTGAAGTCTCTGAGGGTATGGCATTTTAGGCTTGTATTTAGGAGCCATGGGCAACGCAGGATGTGTGTCAATAATGACTGGGAAAGGGTTGTCTGGATGCCTAGAGGGGTCGTGCTCTGCCTCTTCTTTTTCTTCTCCGGGGTCTCTTTTTCAACCTACTCCTCACAAGCCTTGGTCTCTAATCTTGCTATCTTACCACTTCTTAGTTGAACGACCTGGTATTCTTGTTTTAGATTAGGTGCTGTGTAACTGAGAGAAGTATTAGAGTGCTTCTTTGGTGGTTGTTCTCTTAACTAACCTATTTGAACTTCCAAGTTTCTGAGTGAGGCTCTAGTTTCCTACATAAAACTTTATTGATTCTTGGAAAGTTCTGCAATAATAGTTACTAGGTGATACGTGCTTAGGAAGGCATTTTCGTCATGTTAGAGACAAGGGATAGAATGGAAATCTTGTCATATTCAAGGATTTGAATACTAGAAGAATTATACCATGCCAATCTTGGACATCAAGGAGACCAAGAGCTTGTCTCAAAAATAATGGTGATGAAATAGCGGTAGCTCACAAGGCCCATTGGGCTAAGTCAGGATAGCAAGAAGCCCAATAATGCTTTTCAAATTTAGTGAGAGGCATAATTTATCATTAAAATTCGATGTAGGCCTTTGTTTTAGTTTGTTTTGCGGTTAAAGTTTGTTAAAAGATTTGTTTTAGTTTTGATTTGCTTAGTAGTATTTTTAGGAATTTTAAATTTAAATAAAATCTGGTCTAATCCATTAATATCAAATCTGATTTAAATTAGTTATCATAGTTTTATGAATTTTAAATTTTAAATCAAATCTGATCTAATACATTAAAATCAAATCTGATTTAAATTTTAAAGTCTTATTTTATCTTTTTGTTTGTTTGTTAAGGGCCTATTTAAACACCTTTGGTGAGACCATTTGGAACAACTTTGATGAATAAAATTTCCTTAGTGCTTTATGCATGGAGAAGATTGAGTGATTCAATTTTCATCCCTCTGATCTAGATTATCAAGGACAAGTTCTTTGAAGGTCTAGTAGCAAAAATCCTTCCGGTGACCTAGGTTTCTAAGAACAAGTTTCTTAGAGATCTAGTAGGAAAACCCTTCTAGTGACCTAGGTTGCTAAGAACAGGTTTCTTAGAGGTCTAGTAGGAAAAATCCCATTTATCTATCCTTTTAAATTCTTATCATCTGGTATCAGCTACAGGTCGTAGATAAATTCTTATTTATCTACACATTCCATGAGTCTTGTTTAGTAGTCCCTTTGTTTTTTTCTCTTTAATTTATGTACACCTTAAAGTAAAAAAATGAAAGAAAAAATTCTTATTTAATTTTGTGTCTGCAATTATTCTATCTTAAAGTCAGAGTCTGCAAAAAAAGAAATAAAAAATGATTGAGTATTACCGTGAAGAAGAGCTTCTCATTCAAGATTCAAGGACGAATTTTTTTGAAGAGGGAGAGGATGATACATGCTCAGGAAGCATTTTGTGGTGTTAGAGACAAGGGACATAATGGTAATCTTGTCATATTCAAGGATCTGAATACTAGAAGAATTATACCATGCCAATCTTGGACATCAAGGATATCAATAGCTCGTCTCAAAAACAGTGGTGCTAGAATGGCGGTAGCTCGCAAGGCCCATTGGGCTAAGTCAGGACAACAAAAAGCCCAATAATGCTTTTCAAATTTAGTGGTAGGCATAATTTATCATTAAAATTCGAATTCTGTAGGCCTTTGTTTTAGTTTGTTTTGCAGTTAAAGTTTGTTAGAAGATTTGTTTTAGTTTTGATTTGCTTAGTAGTATTTTTAAGAATTTTAAATTTAAATAAAATCTGGTCTAATCCATTAAGATCAAATCTGATTTAAATTAGTTATCATAGTATTAGAAATTTTAAATTTTAAATCTAATCCATTAAGATCAAATATGATTTAAATTTTAAAGTCTTATTTTATCTTTTTGTTAGTTTGTTAAGGGCCTATTTAAACACCTTTGGTGAGACTATTTGGAAAACTTTGACGAATAAAATTTCCTTAGTGCTTTATGCACGTTTTTAGTGTGATTAAATAAGGTGAGTAATTTGCTTCGCTTATTGCATGGAGAAGATTGAGTGATTCAATTTTTATCCCTCTGATCTAGGTTTTCAAGGACAGGTTCTTTGAAGGTCTAGTAGGGAAAATCCTTCCGGTGACCTAGGTTGCTAAGAACAAGTTTCATAGAGGTCTAGTAAGAAAACCCTTCCAGCGATCTAGGTTGCTAAGAACAAGTTTCTTATAGGTCTAGTAGGAAAAACCCCACTTATCTATCCTTTTATGTTTTTGTTGTGTTATTTTTCTATCTTTTTGTTATCGCTTTATCTTTTCTTTTAATTCCTTATCACTAGGTAAGGAGTGTTCTGAGGTTGAGCCTGTTGAACTCGTTGGTTGTTGAAATAATTCTGATTGAAACCACCCTGAGAGTTGTTGATGAAATTTGGTGGTTGCCTCAAACCAATGTTTGGTTGATTTTTCCGCCCTTAATCAAAATTATTGGAATAGAGTCCTTTATTGGGGTTTCTGTAGGAACTCCCCATGAAATTCACTTGCTCATGAATGAAGTTGCCATACTCATAAGTCTTGTCCTGAGGCCAACCGCCACTCATATCAGGAAGTGTCTTGAGCATTAATGGCTGAGACTTGCATCCCACTTGAGCATTAAGACTCACCACCTTGTTCTGAGCGCGAAGTTCACCCAAGGTATCCGATTCCATGACTCTTTCTTTCATAGTAGTCCTCTTAGAAGAATATAGGTATTTGTTATTGGAAACCATTTCAATCAACTTTGTAGCTTCCTCTAGGGTCTTTTTCATGTGAAGTGATCCACCTGCAGAATTATCAAGAGAAATTTTGGCCATCTCAGAGATGCCATCATAAAATATCTACAACTGCATCCACTCTGTGAACATACTTGGAGGACATTTTTTTATCATTAACTTATATCTCTCCCAAGCTTCATAGAGGGATTCACCATCTCTTTGCCCGAAGGTTTGGACATTTGTCCTTAGCTTAGTTAGTCTCTGACGTTGAAAGAATTTGGTTTGAAACTTGTTGACCACCTTATCCCAAGTGTCCAAGTTATCCTTGGGTTGAGTGTCAAGCCACTGCTTTGCTCTATCCCTCATAGCAAATGGGAAGAGAAGTAGCTTGTAGACATGAGGATGTACATCACTGGTCTTCACAGTCTCACAGATTTGTAGAAAATTTGAGATGAATAAGTTTGGTCTTCCAGCAGGAGTCCATGAAACTGGCGATTCTATTGCACTAGGGTGATCAACTGAGGCTTCAGCTCAAAGTTGTTAGCAGCAAAAGGGGGCACAACAATGCTGTTCCCATAGAAATCAGGAGTAGGAGTAGTGAATGAGCCAAGAGTTCTCTTGGGTTGCTCATTTGCATTTGGATCCATATTGACTCTTCAGCCTTTTGCTTCAAAATTGTCCCTGCTTATTGATGAGCAGATAATTTATATGCTTTTTGGCATTATTTTTAGGTAATTTCTAGTACGTTTTAGTTACTTTTTAGTATATTTTTGTTAGTTTTTATGCAAAATTCACATTTTTGGACTTTACTATGAGTTTGTGTGTTTTTCTGTGATTTCATATATTTTCTGGCTGAAATTGAGGGACCTGAGCAAAAATCTGATTCAGAGGCTGAGAAAGGACTGTAGATGCTGTTGGATTCTGACTCTCCTGCAGTCGAAGTGGATTTTCTGGAGCTACAGAAGCCCACTTGGTACGCTCTCAATTGTGTTGGAAAGTAGACATCTTGGGCTTTCCAGAAATGTATAATAGTCCATACTTTGCTCGAGATTTGATGGCCCAAACTGGCGTCCAAACTCCCACCACAGACCATTTTCTGACGTAAAATGCCAGAACTAGCACCAGAACTGGAGTTAAACGCCCAAACTGGCACCCAAGCTGGCGTTTAACTCCAAGGATGGCCTATGCACATGAAAACTTCAAAGCTCAGCCCAAGCACACACCAAGTGGGCCAGAGAAGTGGATTTATGCACTATCTACTCATTTTCTGTAAACCTAGTTTACTAGTTTAGTATAAATAGCACTTTTTACTATTGTATTGGGGTCTTCTTTGGAACCCTTGAGCTTTATGATCATCTTTGAAGAGGCTGGCCATTCGGCCATGCCTAGACCTTTTCCTCTTATGGATTTTCAACGGTGGAGTTTCTACACATCAAAGATTAAGGTGAGGAGCTCTACTGTTCCTCATGAATTAATGCAAGTACTATTGTTTTTTACTTCAACTCACACCTACTTCTTCTCCAAGATATACTCTTGTACTTAATTCAGTTAAGTCAGACTGAAGGGGTGACCCATGACAATCACCCACTATCTTCAGTACTCGCTTAGCCAAGATCCGCGTGCCTGACAACCACAAAGCGGTCTACATCATGTTCAACGTAGTCATTGGATGCCAGCCAGAGTATACTCTCTTGGGTCTCTGATCCATGGATTTGCATCGTCTCTCCTAACAACAGAGCATCTGACCCCGTGATTAGGATCTTCGTGGTATAGGCTAGAATCAATAGACAGCTTGAGATCCGAAAAGTCTAAACCTTATCTGTGGTATTCCGAGTAGGATCCGGGAAGGGATGACTGTGAGGAGCTTCAAACTCGCGAATGTTGGGCGCAGTGACAGTGTGCAAAAGGATCAATAGATCTTATTTCAACACAAATGAGAACTGACAGATGATTAGCCCTGCGGTAGCTGTTCCTAGTATTTTTCATCTGAGACGAGAAATATGATAGTTGATTAGCCGTACAGAGACCATAGCCAGACCATTTTCACTGAGAAGATCATACAACTTGCCATGGAAGGGAGGACGCATGATTGGATGAAGACAATAGAAAAGCAGAGGTTCAGAAGCATCAAAGCATCTCCAAACGCATATCTGAAATTCCCACCAATGAATTACATGAGTATCTCTATGTTAATTTCCATTTTGTTTATCTTTTAATTATCAATATCTCATAAACATTTGAATCCGCCTGACTGAGATTTACAAGATGACCATAGCTTGCTTCAAGCCGGCAATCTCCGTGGGATCGACTCTTATTCACGTAAGGTATTACTTGGACGACCCAGTACACTTGCTGGTTAGTTGTGCGGAGTTGTAAAAAGTGTGATCACAATTTCGTGCACCAAGTTGGATATTATTCTGGACGTTTAACGCCAGGATGACACAAGGGAGGTAATTTCATTTTCAATTAAATTTTTTTTCAAATTTTCATGTTTTAATTCATAATTTTAAAATCTTATCTTTTCGCATTTTCAAAAATCCTTGATAACAATTAATGTTTTGATTCAAAAATTTTGCAAGTTTATTACTTTCTTGTTAAGAAAGGTTCAATCTTTGAATTTTAGAATCATATCTTTTAGTTTCTTGTTAGTCAAATCATCAATTTTAAAAATCAAATCTTTTTCAATCATATCTTTTCAATCATATCTTTTTAAAATCATATCTTTTTCAATCAAACTTTTTTCAATCATATCTTTTTAAATTTTGATTTCAAAATATTTTTTCTAACTTCTTATCTTTTCAAAATTATTTTCAAACATTTTTCAACTAATTACTATTTCTTATCTTTTTCAAAACCACCTAACCATTTTTCCACTTCTAATTTTCGAAAGTCACTAACCACTTTTTCAAAAAATCTTTTTAATTAAAACTAAAACAATTAGTTAATTAAAAATCTTTTTAGTTCTAAAATCTTTTTTTAAAATCTTTTTAGTTTTAATTTTCGAATACTCTCTCTCTCATCTCTTTCTATTTATTTGCTAATACTTCTCTTCTACTTATAATTCAAACCCTCTCTCTCTCTTTTTGTTCGAATTCTTCTTATCTTCTCTCTACCTCATTTCTCTATTCTTCTTTTCCTCTGACACCTCAAAGAATCTCTATACTGTAATATAGAGGATTCCACTACTCCCTTTTGTTCTCTTCTTTTTCATATGAGCAGAAACAAGGATAAAAATATTCTTGTTGAAGCTAATCCTAAACCTAAAAGGACTCTGAAGAAGAAGCTAAAATAAGCTAAAACACAACACTCCGGAGAGGACCTTACAAAGAATTTTGAAAAAGAAGCAGACAATGCCAGAGGTGCAAGGAAGATGCTTGGTGACTATACTGCACTAACTTCCAACTTCTATGGATGAAGCATCTCAATTCCTGCCATTGGAGCAAATAACTTTGAGCTTAAGCCTCAATTAATTTCTCTAAAGCATCAGAATTGCAAGTTTCATGGACTTCCATCGGAAGATCCTCATCAGTTCTTAGCTGAATTCTTGCAGATTTGTGATACTGTTAACACCAATGGGGTTGATCCCGAGGTCTACAGACTTATGCTTTTCCCCTTTTTTGTAAGAGACAGAGCTAGGATATGGTTGGACTCACAACCTAGAGAAAGCCTAAACTCTTGGGACAAGTTGGTCAATGCTTTCTTGACCAAATTCTTTCCACCTTAAAAGATGAGCAAGCTTAGAGTTGAAGTCCAAACCTTCAAACATAAGGAAGGTGAATCCCTCTATGAAGCTTGGGAAAGATACAAGCAATTAACCAAAAGGTGTCCTTCTGACATGTTTCCAGAATGGAGCATCATATGCATATTCTATGATGGTCTGTCTGAATTGTCCAAGATGTCATTGGACCATTCTGTTGGTGGATCTTTTCATCTGAAAATCCCTGCAGAAGCCCAGGAACTTATTAAGATGGTTGTAAATAATCAGTTCATGTACACCTTTGAAAGAAATCTTGTGAATAATGGGATGACTCAGAAGAAAGAAGTTCTTGAGATTGATACTCTGAATGCCATATTAGCTCAGAATAAAATATTGACTCAGCAAGTCAATATGATTTCTCCGAATCTGACTTGATTGCAAGCTGCATTCGGCAGTACTAAAGAAGCCTCCTCTGAAGGAGAAGCTTATGACCTTGAGAATCCTACAATGGAAGAGGTGAATTACATGGGAGAATCCTATGAAAATACCTATAATCCTTCATAGAGGAATCATCCAAATTTCTCATGGAACAAACAATAGAAGCCTCAACAAGGCTTCAATAATAATAATAATGGTGGGAGAAATAGGTTTGGCAATAGCAAGCCTTTTCCATCATCTTCTCAGCAACAGACAGAGAATTCTGAGCAGAGCCTCTCTGGCTTAGCAAACATAGTCTCTGATCTATCTAAAACCACTCTCAGTTTCATGAATGAAATAAGGTCCTCCATCAGAAATTTAGAGGGACAAGTGGGTCAGCTGAGTAAAAGAGTTACTGAAACTCTTCCTAGTACTCTCCCATGTAATATAGAAGAGAATCCTAAAAGAGAGTGCAAGGCCATAACCATATCCAAAGTGGCCGAACCTGGAGAGAGTGAAAAGGCAATGATTCCCAATGAGGAAGACCTCAAGGGACATCCACTGACCAATAAGGAGTTCCTATTGAGGAACCAAAGGAATCTGAGGCTCATACAGAGACCATAGAGATTCTATTGAACTTATTGTTGCCATTCATGAGCTCTGATGAATATTCTTCCTCTGAAGAGGTTGAAGACATTGTTGAAGAGCAAGTTATTCCGTATTTGGGAGCAATTATGAAGTTGAATGCCAAGTTATTTGGTAATGAGACTTGGGAGGATGAACCTCCATTGCTCATCAATGAACTGAATACATGGATTCAGCAGACATTGCCTAAAAAAAATCAGATCCCGAAAAGTTCTACCTTGCACCATAGGCACCATGACCTTTAAAAAGGCTCTGTGTGACCTGGGGTCAGGTATCAACCTCATGCCACTCTCTGTAATGGAGAAACTAGGGATCTTTGAGGTACATGCTGTAAGAATCTCACTAGAGATGGCAGACAAATCAATGAAACAGGCTTATGGACTTGTAGAGGATGTCTTAGTGAAGGTTGAAGGCCTTTACGTCCCTGCTAACTTCATAATCCTAGACACTGGGAAGGATGAGGATGAATCCATCATCCTTGGAAGACCCTTCCTAGCCACAGCAAGGGCTGTGATTGATGTAGACAGAGGAGAGTTAGTCTTTCAATTGAATGAGGACTACCTTGTGTTCAAGACTCAAGGATCTTCTTCTGTAAACATGGAGAAGAAGCATGAAAAGATTTTCTCAGTATAGAGATCCTCCACACTCAACTTCTAAGTTTCGTGTTGGGAGGCCACAACCATGCTCTGAGCATCTGTGAAGCTCTGTAAGAGCTTCCAATCAAGCTATTGACATTAAAGAAGCGCTTATTGGGAGACAACCCAATATTATTTATCTATATTAATTACTCTTTCATTTTATTTTCCATTGTTATTATATGCTTTCTTTAGGTTGATGATCATGTGAAGTCACAAAAACAGCTGCAGAATTAAAGCAAAATAAAAAATAGCATAAAAAAATAGCACACCCTGGAGAACGAGCTTACTGGCATTTTAACGCTAGTAAGGATAGCAAATTGGGTGTTTAACGCCCAGTCAGGCACCATTCTGAGCGTTAAACGCCAGAAATGGCACACAAACTGGCGTTTAACGCCAGAAAAGGGTGTCTGGCTGGCATTAAACGCTAGTAAGGGTAGCAGAATGCGCGTTTAACGCCCAGTCTGGCTATATTCTGGGCGTTAAACGCCAGAACTGGCAGCCAGACTGGCCTTTAACGCTAGAAAAGGGCATCAGCTTAGTGTTTAACACCAGAAATGCCACACAGAGGGCGTTTAAATGCCAGAAAGGTGTAGAGATGAGAAATCCTTGACACCTCAGGATCTGTGGACCCCATAGGATCCCTACCTACCCCAACTCACTCCCATTCCTCTTCACACCTTTCCAAAACACTCTTCCCCAAACACCATTCACCTATCAAATCCTACCCTCTTCCCCATAGTCTCTTCACCACTCACATCCATCCACTATTTCCCATCATACAACTCACCAAACCCCACCTACTCAAATTCAAACCATTTCCCTCCCAAACCCCACCCCTATCACACGGATACCATCTCCCCCCTTACCCTATAAATACCCCTCCTTATTCCTTTATTTTCACACATCACAAACACTCCCAACACCCCTTGGTCGAACCACTCCTACACCTCCATCTCCTCCGTTTCTCCTTCTTCTCCTCCTTTCTTTCTTCTTTTGCTCGAGGACGAGCAAACCTTTTAAGTTTGGTGTGGGAAAAGAGCTGCTTTTTGCTTTCCCATAACCATTAATGGCACCTAAGATCAGAGAAACCTCTAGAAAGATGAAAGGGAAGGAAATTGCTTCCACTTCCGAGTCATGGGAGATGGAAAGATTTATCTCAAGGGTCCATCAAGACCACTTCTATGAAGTTGTAGCCAAGAAAAAGGTGATCTCCGAGGTCCCCTTCAAGCTCAAAAAGAGTGAATATCTGGAGATCCGACAAGAGATTCAAAGAAGAGGTTGGGAAGTTCTCACCAACCCCATCCAACAAGTCAGAATCTTAATAGTTCAAGAGTTCTATGATAATGCATGGATCACTAAGAACCATGATCAAAGTGTGAACCCGAACCCAAAGAATTGGCTAACAGTGGTTCGGGGGAAATACTTGGATTTCAGTCCGGAAACCTTGAGGTTGGCATTCAACTTGTCAATGATGCAAGGAAATCTTCATCCTTTCACAAGCAGGGTTAACTTTGATCAAAGGTTGGACCAAGTCCTCATGGACATCTGTGTGGAAGGAGCCCAATGGAAGAGAGACTCCAAAGGCAAGCCGGTTTAACTGAGAAGGCTTGACCTCAAGCCCATGGCTAGAGGATGGTTGGAGTTCATCCAATGCTCTATTAGTCCTACTAGCAACCGGTCCGAAGTAACTATGAATCGGGCTATCATGATCCATAGTATCATGATTGGAGAGGAAGTGGAAGTTCATGATATCTTACCTCTAGAACTATACAAGGTGGCTGACAAGCCTTCCACTTTGGCAAGGTTAGCCTTCCCTCTTCTCATTTGTCACTTATGCAATTCAGCTGGAATTGTCATAGAGGAAGACATCCTCATTGAAGAGGACAAGTCCGTTGGTGGACGAAATTGTGATCACTATTCTTTGATTTGCATTCATTGTAAAATTATGGAATTTAGAAATTGGCATGAGTGGACACAACTTCGTTCAACTAACCAGCAAGTGTACTGGGTCGTCCAAGTAATAAACCTTACGCGAGTAAGGGTCGATCCCACAGAGATTGTTGGTATGAAGCAAGCTATGGTCACCTTGTAGATCTCAGTTAGTGATTGGAATCATAGAGTCAAATGGAATTAAATTGGATAAATAAAATAGATAAAAGGGATAAGAATACTTATGTAAATTCATTGGTGAGAATTTCAGATAAGCATATGGAGATACTGTATGGCTCAAGGATTCCTGCTCTCCCACTGCTTCAACTCAACCTTCTTACTCTTTTCCATGGCAAGCTGTGTATAGGGGTTCACCATCAGCAGTGGCTACTTTCAATCCTCTCGGGAAAATGATCCTCTGCGGCTGTCACTCGCATGGCTAATCGTCTGGAGGCATCACCCATGGTTGATGGCTACATTCCATCCTCGCAGTGAAAACGTTCCTATGCTCTATCACAGCACGACTAATCATCTGTCGGTTCTCAATCAGGTTGGAATAGAATCCCTTGATTCTTTTGCGCTTGTCATCACGCCCAGCCTTCAGGAGTTTGAAGCTCGTCACAGTCATTCAATCACAGAATCCTACTCGGAATACCATAGACAAGGTTTAGACTTTCCGGATCCTCATGAATGCTGCCATCTATCTAACTTATACCACGAAGATTCTGTTGGGGAATCTAAGAGATACACATTCAGGCTCTGTTGCATGTAGAACGGAAGTGGTTGTCAATCACGTGCGTTCATAAGTGAGAATGATAATGAGGGTTACTTATCATCACATTCATCATGTTCTTGGGTACGAATGAATATCTTGGAATAAGAATAATAGGGATTTGAATAAAAGACAATAGAATTGTATTAATACTTGAGGTACAGCAGAGCTCCACACCCTTAATCTATGGTGTGCAGAAACTCCACCGTTGAAAATACATAAGTAAAGGGTTCAGGCATGGCCGAATGGCCAGCCCCCATGTGGTCACAAGACCGAATGATCAAAGACATCTAATACAATAGATAAATGTTCTATTTATAATAAACTAGCTCCTAGGGTTTACATGAGTAAGTAATTGATGCATAAATCCACTTCCGGGGCCCACTTGGTGTATGTTTGGGCTGAGCTTGATTAATCCACGAGCTGAGGCTTCTCTTGGAGTTGAACTCCGAGTTATGACGTGTTTTGGGCGTTCAACTCCGGATCATGACGTTTTTCTGGCGTTTAACTCCAGACAGCAGCATGAACTTGGCGTTCAACGCCAAGTTACGTCATCAATTTCCGAATAAAGTATGGACTATTATATATTGCTGGAAAGAACTGGATGTCTACTTTCCAACGCCGTTGAGAGCGCGCCAATTGGAGTTCTATAGCTCCAGAAAATCCATTTCGAGTGCAGGGAGGTCAGATTCCAACAGCATCAGCAGTCCTTTTGTCAGCCTTCTTCAGAGTTTTGCTCAAGTCCCTCAATTTCAGCCAGAATTTACCTGAAATCACAGAAAAACACACAAACTCATAGTAAAGTCCAGAAATATGAATTTAACATAAAAACTAGTGAAAACATCCCTAAAAGTAGCTTAAACTTACTAAAAACTACCTAAAAACAATGCCAAAAAGCGTATAAATTATCCGCTCATCACAACACCAAACTTAAATTGTTGCTTGTCCCCAAGCAACTGAAAATCAAATAGGATAAAAGAAGAGAATATACTATAAATTCCAGAATATCAATGAATGTTAATTATAATTAGATGAGCGGGACTTGTAGCTTTTTGCTTCTGAACAGTTTTGGCATCTCACTTTTTCCTTTGAAGTTCAGAGTGAATGGCATCTCTGGGAACTTAGAATTTTGGATAGTATTATTGACGTTCCTAGTTAAGCATGTTGATTCTTGAACACAGCTACTTATGAGTCTTGGCCGTGGCCCTAAGCACTTTGTTTTCCAGTATTACCACCGGATACATAAATGCCACAGACACATGACTGGATGAACCTTTTCAGATTGTGACTCAGCTTTGCTAGAGTCCCCAGTTAGTGGTGTCCAGAGCTCTTAAGCACACTCTTTTTTGCTTTGGATCACGACTTTAACCACTCAGTCTCAAGCTTTTCACTTGGACCTTCATGACACAAGCACATGGTTAGGGATAGCTTGATTTAGCCGCTTAGGCCTGGATTTAATTTCCTTGGGCCCTCCTATCCATTGATGCTCAAAGCCTTGGATCCTTTTTACCCTTGCCTTTTGGTTTTAAGGGCTATTGGCTTTTTCTACTGCTCCTTCTTTTTCTTTCTCAATTTTTCGCCATTTTTTTTTCACAAGCTTTTGCTTTTTCACTGTTTTTTCTTGCTTCAATAATCAATTTCATGATTTTTTTTCAGATCATCAATAACATTTCTCTTTGTTCATCATTCTTTCAAGAACCAACAATTTTAACACTCATAAACAACAATATCAAAAGACATATGCACTGTTCAATCATTCATTCAGAAAACAAAAAGTATTGTCACCACATCAATATAATTAAATTAAATTCAAGGATAAATTCGAAATTTATGTACTTCTTATTCTTTTGAATTAAAACATTTTTCATTTAAGAGAGGTGAAGGATTCATGGAATTATTCATAATCTTTAAGGCATAGTTACTACATACTAATGATCATGAAGTAGATAAACATATAAAAAAAAATGAAAAGTAGAAAAGAAAAAATTTTAGAACAAGGAATGAGTCCACCTGAGTGAGGGTGGCGCCTTCTTGAAGATCCAATGGTGCTTTTTGAGCTCCTTTATGTCTCTTCCTTGCTTCTGTTGCATGATTCCTAGTGATTTTGGTGTTTTTATCATTATTTGCTCCTAATAGTTGTGTGGAGGGTAATTTATCCCCTGAGGTATCTCAGGGATCTCTTGATTTGCAGCCACATGTTCTACCACTGAGCTATGACGGTTTATATTAGTCTTTCCATCTCCCATGACTCAGAGGTGGAATCTTTTGTCTTTTTCCTTGTTCCTGCTCATATAGGGAAGAAGAGAACAAGAAAAGAAAGTGGAATCATCTATGTCACAGTATAGAGATTCCTTTATGTTAGTAGAAGAAGAAAGGGAAGAAGAGTGAAGAAGAATGGGTAAGGATAGAGGTGGTGATTTGAGATGAAGAGAAGTGAAGAGAATTGTTAGTAAATAAATAAATTAAATAGAATAAGAGAAGAGAAGAGAAATTTCGAAAATAATTTTTGAAAAAGAGGTTAGTAATTTTCGAAAATCAAAGACAAAATATAATTAAAATTAAAATTTAAAACAAAAAGAATTTTTGAAAAAGAGAGGGAGAATTTTCGAAATTTAGAGAGGGATAGGTAGTTAGTTGGTTTTGAAAAAGATAAGAAACAAACAAAAAGTTAGTTAGTTGATTGAAAAAGATTTGAAATCAAATTTTGAAAAAGATAAGAAGATAAGAAGTTAGATAAAAGATTTGAAATCAAATTTTGAAAAAGATAAAGTTTTTGAAAAAGATAAGATAAAAAGATAAAAAGATTTTTAAGAAAAAGATATTTTGAAAAAGATTTAATTTTTTAAAATTACTTAACTAACAAGAAACTACAAGATAAGATTCTAGAACTTAAAGATTGAACCTTTCTTAACAAGAAAGTAACAAACTTCAAATTTTTGAACCAATCACATTACTTGTTAGTTAATTTTCGAAAATTAGATATAAAAGATAAGAAAAAGATTTTGAAAATATTTTGAAAAAGATTTTTGAAATTTTCGAAAATTATAAAAAATGAAAAAGATATGATTTTTGAAAAAGATTTTGAAAAGATAAGATTTTTAAAATTGAAATTTTGACTTGACTTATAAGAAACAACTAATTTTAAAAAAATTTTTGACCAAGTCAACCCAAAATTTTGAAAATTTGGAGGAAAATATGGAAAAGATATTTTTTTGATTTTTTGAATATTTTAATTATGAGAAAGAAAAACAACAAAAATACTCAATGCATGAAATTTTTAGATCAAAACAATGAATGCATGCAAGAATGCTATGAATGTCAAGATGAACACCAAGAACAATTTGAAGATCATGATGAACATCAAGAAATTATTTTGAAAAATTTTTGATGCAAAGAAAACATGCAAGACACCAAACTTAGAAATCTTTAATGCATGGAAAATATGAATGCAAAAGTGCACAAGAAAAACAAGGAAAGACACAAAATAAGAAAACATCAAGATCAAACAAGAGGACTTATCAAGAACAACTTGAAGATCATGAAGAACACTATGAATGAATGAGATTTTCGAAAAATGTAAGAAAAATTTTTAAAAGCATGCAATTGACACCAAACTTAAAAATTAACACAAGACTCAAACAAGAAACACAAAATATTTTTGATTTTTATGATTTTCTAATTTTTTTGTATTTTTATTGATTTTTTTTCGAAAAACATTTTTGGAAAAACGAAAAAGGAAAGAAAAATTTTGAAAAAGATTTTTGAAAAGAGAATTACCTAATCTGAGCAACAAGATGAACCGTCAGTTGTCCATACTCGAACAATCCCCGGCAACGGCGCCAAAAACTTGGTGGACGAAATTGTGATTACTATTCTTTGATATGCATTCATTGTAAAATTATGGAATTTAGAAATTGGCATGAGTGGACACAACTTCGTTCAACTAACCAGCAAGTGTACTGGGTCGTCCAAGTAATAAACCTTACGCGAGTAAGGGTCGATCCCACAGAGATTGTTGGTATGAAGCAAGCTATGGTCACCTTGTAGATCTCAGTTAGTGATTGGAATCATAGAGTCAAATGGAATTAAATTGGATAAATAAAATAGATAAAAGGGATAAGAATACTTATGTAAATTCATTGGTGCGAATTTCAGATAAGCATATGGAGATACTGTATGGCTCAAGGATTCCTGCTCTCCCACTGCTTCAACTCAACCTTCTTACGCTTTTCCATGGCAAGCTGTGTATAGGGGTTCACCATCAGCAGTGGCTACTTTCAATCCTCTCGGGAAAATGATCCTCTGCGGCTGTCACTCGCATGGCTAATCGTCTGGAGGCATCACCCATGGTTGATGGCTACATTCCATCCTCGCAGTGAAAACGTTCCTATGCTCTGTCACAGCACGGCTAATCATCTGTCGGTTCTCAATCAGGTTGGAATAGAATCCCTTGATTCTTTTGCGCTTGTCATCACGCCCAGCCTTCAGGAGTTTGAAGCTCGTCACAGTCATTCAATCACAGAATCCTACTCGGAATACCATAGACAAGGTTTAGACTTTCCGGATCCTCATGAATGCCGCCATCTATCTAACTTATACCACGAAGATTCTGTTGGGGAATCTAAGAGATACACATTCAGGCTCTGTTGCATGTAGAACGGAAGTGGTTGTCAATCACGTGCGTTCATAAGTGAGAATGATAATGAGGGTTACTTATCATCACATTCATCATGTTCTTGGGTACGAATGAATATCTTGGAATAAGAATAATAGGGATTTGAATAAAAGACAATAGAATTGCATTAATACTTGAGGTACAGCAGAGCTCCACACCCTTAATCTATGGTGTGCAGAAACTCCACCGTTGAAAATACATAAGTAAAGGGTTCAGGCATGGCTGAATGGCCAGCCCCCATGTGGTCACAAGACCGAATGATCAAAGACATCTAATACAATAGATAAATGTTCTATTTATAATAAACTAGCTCCTAGGGTTTACATGAGTAAGTAATTGATGCATAAATCCACTTCCGGGGCCCACTTGGTGTATGTTTGGGATGAGCTTGATTAATCCACGAGCTGAGGCTTCTCTTGGAGTTGAACTCCGAGTTATGACGTGTTTTGGGCGTTCAACTCCGGATCATGACGTTTTTCTGGCGTTTAACTCCAGACAGCAGCATGAACTTGGCGTTCAACGCCAAGTTATGTCGTCAATTTCCGAATAAAGTATGGACTATTATATATTGCTGGAAAGACCTGGATGTCTACTTTCCAACGCCGTTGAGAGCGCGCCAATTGGAGTTCTATAGCTCCAGAAAATCCATTTCGAGTGCAGGGAGGTCAGATTCCAACAGCATCAGCAGTCCTTTTGTCAGCCTTCTTCAGAGTTTTGCTCAAGTCCCTCAATTTCAGCCAGAATTTACCTGAAATCACAGAAAAACACACAAACTCATAGTAAAGTCCAGAAATGTGAATTTAACATAAAAACTAGTGAAAACATCTCTAAAAGTAGCTTAAACTTACTAAAAACTACCTAAAAACAATGCCAAAAAGCGTATAAATTATCCGCTCATCATCCGTCACTAAAATGAGGATGGAGCAAACAAGAGAGACTACTCATGGACCTCAACAAGAGCATAAGGAAGTCTCTCATCAAGAAATCCCTGAGATACCTCAAGGGATGTATTTTCCTCCACACAACTATTGGGAGCAACTCAACACCTCTTTAGGGGACTTAAGTTCCAACATAGAGCAAGTAGGAATGGAGCACCAAGAGCACTCCATTATCCTCCATGAAATTAGAGAGGACCAAAGAGCCATGTGGGAGGAGCAACAAAGGCAAGAAAGAGATATTGAGGAGCTCAAGCACTCCATAGGATCTTCAAGAAGAGGAACTAGCTGCCATCACTAATGTGGACCCGTTCTTTAATTTCCTTGTTATTTGTTTTCTGTTTTTCATTTCTTATGCTTTATGTTTTATCTATATTTGTGTCTTTATTACGTGATCATTAGTGTCTAGTGTCTATGCCTTGAAGCTATGAATGTCCCATGAATCCTTTACCTTTCTTAAAGGAAAAATGTTTCTAACTAAGAACAAGAAATGCATGAATTTCGAATTCTATCTTGAAATTAGTTTAATTATTTTGATGTGGTGGCAATACTTTTTGTTTTCTGAATGAATACTTAAACAGTGCATATTTTTTATAGTGAAGTTTATAAATGTTAAAATTGTTAGCTCTTGAAAGAATAATGAAAAAGAGAAATGTTATTGATAATCTGAAAAATCATAAAAATGATTCTTGAAGCAAGAAAAAGTAGTGAAGAACACAAGGCTTGCGAAAAAATGGCAAAAAATAAAGAAAAAAAGAAAAGAAAAAGAAAAAGAAGCAAGCAGAAAAAGCCAGTAACCCTTTAAACTAAAAGACAAGGGTAAAGAGGATCCAAGGCTTTGAGCATCAGTGGATATGAGGGCCCAAAGGAATAAAATCCTAGCCTAAGCGGCTAAATCAAGCTGTCCCTAACCATGTGCTTGTGTCATGAAGGTCCAAGTGAAAAGCTTGAGACTAGGTGATTAAAGTCGTGATCCAAAGCAAAAGAGTGTGCTCAAGAACTCTGGACACCTCTAACTGGGGACTCTAGCAAAGCTGAGTCACAATCTAAAAAGGTTCACCCAGTTATGTGTCTGGCATTTATGTATCCGGTGGTAATACTGGAAAACAAGATGCTTAGGGTCACGGCCAAGACTCACAAGTAGCTGTATTCAAGAATCAACATACTGAACTAGAAGAATCAATAACACTATCTGAATTCAGAGTTCCTATGAATGCCAATCATTCTAAACTTCAAAGGATAAAGTGAGATGCCAAAAATGTTCAAAAGCAAAAAGCTACTAGTCCTGCTCATCTAATTGGATCTAAGCTTCATTGATGTTTTGGAATTTATAGTATATTCCCTTCTTTTTATCCTATTTTGTTTTCAATTTCTTGGGGACAAGAAACAATTTAAGTTTGGTGTTGTGATGAGCGGATAATTTATACGCTTTTTGGCATTGTTTTTAGGTAATTTCTAGTATGTTTTAGTTACTTTTTAGTATATTTTTTTGTTTTTATGAAAAATTCACATTTCTAGACTTTACTATGAGTTTTTATGTTTTTTTATGATTTTAGGTATTTTCTGGCTGAAATTGAGGGACCTGAGCAAAAATCTGATTCAGAGGCTGAGAAAGGACTGTAGATGCTGTTGGATTCTGACCCTCCTGTACTCAAAGTGGATTTTGTGAAGCTACAGAATCCCAATTGGCACACTCTTAAATGTGTTGGAAATTAGACATCTTGGGCATTCCAGCAATGTATAATAGTCAATACTTTGCCCGAGATTTGATGGCCAAAACTGGCGTCCAAACGCCCACCAGAGACCATTTTTTTGTGTAAAACGCTGGAACTAGCACTAGAACTGGAGTTAAACTTCCAAACTAGCACCCAAGCTGGCTTTTAACTCCAAGGATGGCCTATGCACATGAAAGCTTCAAACCTCAGCCCAAGCACACACCAAGTAGGCCCCAGAAAGTGGATTTCTGCACTATCTACTCATTTTCTGTAAACCTAATTTACTAGTTTAGTATAAATAACACTTTTTACTTCTTCTCCAAGATATACTCTTGTACTTAATTCAGTTAAGTTAGACTGAAGGGGTGACCCATGACAATCACCCACTATCTTCAGTACTCGCTGATGAGCGGATAATTTATACGCTTTTTGGCATTGTTTTTAGTATGTTTTTATTATATTTTAGTTAGTTTTTGTTATATTTTTATTAGTTTTTAGTTAAAATTTACTTTTCTGGGCTTTACTATGAGTTTTTGTATTTTTCTGTGATTTCAGGTATTTTCTGGCTGAAATTGAGGGACCTGAGCAAAAATCTGATTCAGAGGCTGAAAAGGACTGCAGACGCTGTTGGATTCTGACCTCCCTGCACTCGAAGTAGATTTTCTGGAGCTACAGAAGTCCAATTGGCGCGCTCTCAATTGCGTTAGAAAGTAGACATCCTGGGCTTTCTAGCAATGTATAATAGTTCATACTTTTCTTGAGATTTGATGGTCCAAACCGGCGTTGCAAATCAACTTCAGAATTCCCGGCGTTTAACGCCGGAACTGGCACAAAAATTGGAGTTAAACGCCCAAACTGGCATAAAAGCTGGCGTTTAACTCCAGAAAAAGTCTCTACACATGAAAGCTTCAATGCTCAGCCCAAGCACACACCAAGTGGACCCCAAAAGTGGATTTTTACGTTATTTACTCATTTCTGTATACCCTAGGTACTAGTTCACTATTAATAGGACCTTTTGATATTGTATCTGTACCTTATGACACTTTACATGTTTCTTACTGTATCTTCTACAGCATGAGTCTCTAAACCCCATGGTTGGGGGTGAGGAGCTCTGCTGTGTCTTGATAGATTAATGCAATTACTACTGTTTTTCATTCAATCACGCTTGCTTCTATTCTAAGATATCACTTGTTCCTAAACTTGATGAATATGATGATCCGTGACACTCATCATCATTCTCACCTATGAACGTGTGCCTGACAACCACCTCCGTTCTACCTTAGATTGAGTAGATATCTCTTGGATTCTTTAATAAGAATCTTCGTGGTATAAGCTAGAACTGATGGCGGCATTCAAGAGAATCCGGAAGGTCTAAACCTTGTTTGTGGTATTCTGCGTAGGATTCAAGGATTGAATGACTGTGATGAGCTTTAAACTCCTGAAGGCTAGGTGTTAGTGACAGACGCAAAAGAATCAATGGATTCTATTCCAACCTGATTGAGAACCGGCAGATGATTAGCCGTGCTGTGACAGAGCGCGTTGAACATTTTCACTGAGAGGATGGGAGGTAGCCATTGACAATGGTGAAACCCTACATACAGCTTGCCATGGAAGGAGCATTGCGTGCATGAAGAAGAAGATAGTAGGAAAGTAGAGATTCAGAAGATAAAGCATCTCCAAAACCTCAACCTGTTCTCCATTACTGCAAAACAAGTATTTATTTCATGTTCTTTTACTTTTTACACTTAAATCTGAGAATTATTGATATCCTGACTAAGAGTTACAAGATAACCATAGCTTGCTTCAAGCCGACAATCTCCGTGGGATCGACCCTTACTCACGTAAGATATTACTTCGATGACCCAGTGCACTTGCTGGTTAGTTGTGCGGAATTGCAAAAGTGTGATTGTGATTTCGTGCACCAAGTTTTTGGCGCCATTGCCGGGGATTGTTTGAGTTTGGACAACTGATGGTTTATCTTGTTGCTTAGATTAGGACTGTTTTATTTTTGTTGGTTTAGAGTCTTTTATTTGAGTTTAGTTTCATATTTTATGTTTGTTGTCAATTGCATGCTTTTGTTTTCTTTTATTTTTTGAATTTGTATGTCCTTAGTCCTTTCTTGATCCTTAAAAATTCTAAGTTTGGTGTCTTCTTTGTGTTTTCCTTTAAGTTTTCGAAAATTTGTGTCTGATTTTCTAAAAATTTTAAGTTTGGTGCCATTTTGTTGTTTTTCTCTTTCCTCATTTCAAAAAATTAAATCTTTTCCAAAATAATTTTCAATAATATCTTTTCAATTGCTAATTCTAAAATCTTTTTTTAATTAACTAATTGATTTAGTTTTCAATTTGTTTTGATCTCATTTTTTTAGTTTTTGAAATTTTATTTTATTTTATTTTAAATTCTTCGGTCACCTTTATTCAAAAAAAAATTACTTTACTTGTGAATCCATATCATATTCCCTTTCTCCATCATGGACCTAAGTGGAATTGAGCAGTCCAGAAGGACTCTGGGGTCATATGCTAACCCCATTACAGCTGCATATGGGAGCAGCATCTGTATACCTCCAATTAAAGCAAGCATCTTTGAGCTAAATCCTCAACTCATTATCATAGTGCAGCAAAATTGCCAGTATTCCGGTCTTCCACAGGAAGAACCTACTGAGTTTCTGGCACAATTCTTACAAATTGCTGACACAGTACGTGATAAAGAGGTAGATCAGGATGTCTACAGATTATTACTATTTCCATTTGCTGTAAAAGATCAAGCTAAGAGGTGGTTGAATAACCAACCCATAGCAAGCATAAAAACATGGAGACAGTTATCAAACAAATTCCTGAATCAATTTTACCCTCCAAAAAGGATGAGACAGCTAAGGCTGGACATCCAAGGCTTTAAACAAGAGGATAATGAATCCCTTTATAATGCCTGGGAGAGGTATAGAGGTATGCTAAGAAAATGCCCCTCTGAAATGTTTTCAGAGTGGGTACAGTTAGGCATCCTCTACTATGGGTTTACAGAAAAAGCTCAGATGTCTCTAGACCGCTCAGCTGGTAGATCTATACATATGAGGAAGACGATTGAAGAGGCTCAAGAACTCATAGATACTGTTGCTAGAAATTAACATTTGTACTCTAGCAGTGAGCCTTCTACAAAAGAAGAAGCTATGGCAGTAGCTACTGATCCTAATTCTCAAGAACAGATTGTTGAGCGTAATCAGCAATTACTCCTGATGACAAAACAGTTGGCAGAATTTAAAGAGATGCTCCAAGAAACAAAAATTGCCAACAAGAACATAGAATCACAGTTGAATTAAACAAAACAGCAGTTATTTAAATAGATAACAGAAGAATGTCAAGCAGTTCAACTGAGGAGTGGGAAGACATTGAATAACACTGCTCAAAGTAGAAAAAAGCCAAGAAAGGAATAGTTGATAGAGGATAACCAAACCACTGCTCAAAATCCCTCTGAGGACAGTAAGAGCCCAGAGAGGAATACTCCTGGCGTTCAAACGCCAGAAAGGGGGGAAAAGCTGGCGTTAAACGCCCATTCCCTGCCCAGTTCTGGCGTTCAAACGCCAGAAAAGGGGGAAAAGTTGGCGTTAAACGCCCATTCCTCACCCAATCCTGGCATTCAAACGCCAATAAGGAATCAGACACTTGAGAGTGCTGATAGTAACCCCTCTAAAAAGGCTTCTCCAACCACCTCTGTAAGGAATAAACCTGCAGCAACTAAGGTTGAGGAATATAAAGCCAAGATGCCTTATCCTCATAAACTCCGCTAAGCAAAACAGGATAAGCAATTTGCCCGCTTTGCAGACTATCTAAGGACTCTTGAAATAAAGATTCCGTTTGCAGAGGCACTTGAGCAAATACCTTCTTATGCTAAGTTCATGAAAGAGATCTTAAGTCATAAGGAGGATTGGAGAGAAACTGAAAAAGTGTTTCTCACTGAAGAATGCAGTGTAGTCATTCTGAAAAGCTTACCAGAAAAGCTTCAAGATCCAGGAAGCTTTATGATACCATGCACATTAGAAGGTTCTTACACCAAGACAGAACTGTGTGACCTGGGAGCAAGTATCAATCTAATACTTGCATCTACTACAGAAAGCTTGGGTTGACTGATGAAGTCAAACCAACCCGGATATGTCTCCAACTTGCTGATGGCTGCATTAAATATCCATCAGGCATAATTGAGGACATGATTGTTAAGGTTGGGCCATTTGCCTTTCCAACTGACTTTGTAGTGCTGGAAATGGAGGAGCACAAGAGTGCAACTCTCATTCTAGGAAGACCTTTCCTAGCAACTGGATGAACTCTTATTGATGTACAAAAAGGGGAAGTAACCCTGAGAGTCAATGAGGATGAGTTCAAGTTGAATGCTGCAAAAGCTATGCAGCATCCAGACACACCAAATGACTGCATGAGCGCTGACATTATTGACTCTTTAGTAGAAGAGATCAATATGACTGAAAGTCTAGAATCAGAGCTAGAGGACATCTTCAAGGATGTTCAGCCTGATCAGGAAGAACCAGAGGAAACAAAAGAATTGTTAAAAATTCCTCAGGAAGAGGATAAGCCTCCCAAACCTGAGCTCAAACCACTACCACTATCCCTGAAGTATGCATTTCTGGGAGAGGGTGACACTTTTCCAGTGATCATAAGCTCAGCTTTAAATCCACAGAAAGAGGAAGCACTGATTCAGGTGCTAAGGACACACAAGACAGCTCTTGGGTGGTCCATAAGTGATCTTAAGGGCATTAGCCCAGCACGATGCATGCACAAGATCCTATTGGAGGATAATGCCAAACCAGTGGTTCAACCACAAAGGCGGCTAAATCCAGCCATGAAGGAGGTGGTGCAGAAAGAGGTCACTAAATTACTAGAGGCTGAAATTATTTATCCCATTTCTGATAGCCCCTGGGTGAGCCCTGTCCAAGTTGTCCCCAAGAAGGGAGGCATGACAGTTGTTCATAATGAAAAAAATGAACTGGTTTCTACAAGAACAGTTACAGGGTGGCGTATGTGTATTGACTACAGAAGGCTCAATACAGCCACCAGAAAGGATCATTTTTCTTTACCATTCATAGACCAAATGCTAGAAAGACTATCTGGTCATGATTATTACTTCTTTTTGGATGGCTATTCAGGTTACAACCAAATTGCAGTAGATCCTCAGGACCAAGAGAAAACAGCATTCACTTGCCCTTCTAGCGTGTTTGCCTACTGGTGCACGAATTTGCAATCCGTACAACTAACCAGCAAGTGCACTGGGTCGTCCAAGTAATACCTTACGCGAGTAAGGGTCGATCCCACGGAGATTATTGGTTTGAAGCAAGCTATGTTTATTTTATTAATCTTAGTCAGGATGCCAATAAGGTTATTTGGATTTAATTGTAAGAAGTAAAAGTGTTTGGAATAAGGAATTGTTACTTTATTAATGGAGAATATGTTGGAGTTTTGGAGATGCTTTGTCCTCTGAATTTCTGCAATGTAAGATTCAACTCAATTATTTGTAAAGTTCCATCCATGGCAAGCTGTATGTAGGGTGTCACCATCGTCAGTGGCTACTGTCCATCCTCTCAGTGAAAACGGTCCAGATGCTCTGTCACAGCACGGCTAATCAGCTGTTGGTTCTCGATCATGGTGGAATAGGATCCATTGAAGCTCGTCACAGCCATTCAATCCTTGAATCCTACTCGGAATACCACAGACAAGGTTTAGACTTTCCGGATCCTCAAGAGTGGCCACCATCAGTTCTAGCTTATACCACGAAGATTCTGATTAAGGAAGCTAAGAGATGCTCATTCAATCTGATGTAGAACGGAGGTGTTTGTCAGGCACATGTTCATGGATTGAGGAAGGTGATGAGTGTCACGGATCATCACCTCCTTCCCAATTAAGCGCGAATGAACATCTTAGATAGGAACACACACACGTTTGAATGAAATAGAGACAATTGCATTAATTCATTGAGACGCTGCAGAGCTCCTCACCCCCAACAATGGAGTTTAGAGACTCATGCCGTCAAAGTGTATAAAATTCAGATCTAAAAATGTCATGAGGTACAAGATAAGTCTCTAAAAGTTGTTTAAATAGTAAACTAGTAACCTAGGTTTACAGAAAATGAGTAAACTAAGATAATTGGTGCAGAAATCCACTTCTGGGGCCCACTTGGTGTGTGCTGGGACTGAGACTAAAGCTTCTCACGTACTTGGGCTGTTTCTGGAGTTGAACGCCAGGTTGTAACGTGTTTTGGGCGCTAAACTCTAACTTGTAACCTGTTTCTGGTGCTGGACGCCTGACAGTAGCATGAAACTGGCGTTGAACGCCAGTTTACGTCGTCTATCTTCGCGCAAAGTATGGACTATTATATATTGCTGGAAAGCCCTGGATGTCTACTTTCCAACCCAATTGAGATCGCGTCAATTGGACCCCTATAGCTCCAAAAAATTCATTCCGAGTGCAGAGAGGTCAGGATCCAACAGCATCAGCAGTCCTTTTTCAGCCTAACTCAGATTTTTGCTCAGCTCCCTCAATTTCAGTCAGAAAATACCTGAAATCACAGAAAAACACCCAAGCTCATAGTAAAGTCCAGAAATATGATTTTTGCCTAAAAACGAATAATATTCTACTAAAAACTAATTAAAACATACTAAAATCTACATGAAATTACCCCCAAAAAGCGTATAAAATATCCGCTCATCACAACACCAAACTTAAACTGTTGCTTGTCCCCAAGCAACTAGATGAATAAAAGAGGATAAAAAGAAATCAAAAAGCAATAATATCTCAGAGTTTTAAGTGAAGCTCAGATTCTAATTAGATGAGCGGGGCTAGTAGCTTTTTGCTTTCAAACAGTTTTGGCATCTCACTTTATCCTTTGAAATTCAGAATGATTGGCATCCATAGGAACTCAGAATCTCAGATAGTATTATTGATTTTCCTAGTTAAGTATGTTGATTCTTGAATACAACTACTTTTATGAGTCTTGGCCGTGGCCCTAAGCATTTTGTTTTCCAGTATTACCACCGGATACATAAATGCCACAGACACATGACTGGGTGAACCTTTTCAGATTGTGACTCAGCTTTGCTAGAGTCCCCAGTTAGAGGTGTCCAGAGCTCTTAAGCACACTCTTTTCGCTTTGGATCACGACTTTAACCACTCAGTCTCAAGCTTTTCACTTGGACCTTCATGACACAAGCACATGGTTAGGGACAGCTTGATTTAGCCGCTTAGGCCTGGATTTTATTTCCTTGGGCCCTCCTATCCATTTATGCTCAAAGCCTTGGATCTTTTTTACCCTTGCCTTTTGGTTTTAAGGGCTATTGGCTTTTTTTTTGCTTGTTTTTTTCGTTTTCTTTATATTTTTTTCCACTTTTCTTCTTTCTTTTTTTCGCAAGCTTGTTTTTTCACTGCTTTTTCTTGCTTCAAGAATCACTTTCATGATTTTTCAGATCATCAATAACATTTCTTTTGTTCATCATTCTTTCAGGAGCCAGCAATTTTAACATTCATAAAATTCAATATCAAAAAAAAGATACACTGTTCAGGCATTCATTCAGAAGACAAAAAGTATTACCACCACATATAAATAATTAGAATTTTCCTTATTAAGAACTCGAAAAAATATTGCCTCTTTATTCTAAAAAACTACTATTTTATTCATGTTTGATGATGATGAGAAAAATAAATTATAGCTTAATTAGAGATAAAATCAAAATAGAGATACTAATTACTACTACTAATATATAACTTCTAAGGTAAATTCATAATAAGAACAGTTATCACAGAGTTAAGGCAAAGATTATGACTCAACAACCTTTATTTTGGAAAGTGGGGGTTCCTCTAGTCTGTGGGATGCTTGATCCTTCAAGTCACATCCTTGCTCTTCCTGTTCCCTTAGGTGCCATGATCTTGATGATATTTAGCTCAGTGATCATGCAAATCACACCAAACTTAGAGGTTTGCTTGTCCTCAAGCAAAAGAAAGAATAGAAGAGGAATAGAGGGAGAGGCAATTTCGAAATCCAAAAGATATGATGAGTTGAAAAAGATTTGAAAAAGATTTGGATTGGAAAAAGATTTGTGTTTATGAATTAAGATACATTTAATATTTTTGAAAAAGGGATTTTAGAAATTAGGGTTTTTAGAAATTAGGATTAAAATTTTTGGAATTGAAGGATGATATTTTGAAACATGTTTATGCAAGAAATCATGAATTGAAACATAAAAATTAGAAAATTTGTGAAGAAAAACAAATTTTACCTCCTCCCCACCATTCTGGCGTTAAACGCCAAAATGTTGCTTGTTTTGGGCGTTTAACGCCCAATTGCTGCTTCTCTTGGGCGTTCAACGCCCAGCTGTTGCTTCTTTCTGGCGTTGAACGCCAGGAAGTCCTTTGTTACTGGGCATTTTTCTAAACGCCCAGGATGCTGTAATTCTGGCGTTAAACGCCCAGAAGGAGCTTCTTTCTGGCGTTCAACGCCCAGAAGATGCTCCTTTCTGGCGTTCAACGCCTAGATGGCAATCCTTACTGGCGTTGAACGCCCAGTGGATGCTTCTTTTGGGCGTTCAACACCCAAAACATTTCTTACTGGCTTTTTCACGCCAGTGAGCTTCCAAATTCCCCTGTAATTCTGTGAATTCAATCAATTGCTTTTTTACCTTGAAGATACTTTGACATATACCTGTAAAAATCAATTAATTAACAAAAACAAATAAAATTAAATTTTGTGAATGGCTGGGTTGCCTCCCAGCAAGCGCTTCTTTAATGTCGTTAGCTGGACTATTACTGAGCTTTAATTAAGTCTCAGTTTTGAGCATTCTTGCTCAAAATTGCTTTCAAGATAATGTTTAACTCTCTGTCCATTAACAATGAACTTTTTGTTAGAGTCATTATCCTGAAGCTCTACGTATCCATATGGTGATACACTTGTAATTACATATGGGCCTCTCCACCGGGATGTTAATTTCCCGGGGAATAATTTGAGCCTAGAATTAAATAGCAGAACTTTCTGCCCCGGCTCAAAGACTCTGGATGACAATTTCTTATCATGCCATCTTTTTGCTTTCTCTTTGTAAATTTTTGCATTTTCGAAAGCATTGAGTCTAAATTCCTCTAGCTCATTTAACTGAAGCTTTTTTCTCCAGCTAATTTGGCATCAAGGTTCAGGAATCTAGTTGCCCAGTAGGTCTTATGTTCCAGTTCCACTGGCAAGTGACATGCCTTTCCATACACAAGCTGGTATGGAGAGGTCCCTATAAGGGTCTTGAATGCTGTTCTGTATGCCCACAGAGCATCATCTAAGCTTTTTGCCCAATCCTTTCTACGGTTAATTACAGTCCGTTCCAGGATTCTTTTAAGTTCTCTGTTAGAGACTTCAGCTTGTCCATTTATCTGTGGATGATATGGAGTGGCTACCCTGTGGCTAACTCCATAACGAACCAAAGCAGAGTAAAGTTGTTTATTGCAGAAATGAGTGCCCCCATCACTGATTAATACTCTAGGGGTACCAAATCTGCTGAAGATGTGTTTCTGGAGGAATTTTAACGCTGTTTTAGTGTCATTAGTAGGTGTTGCAATAGCTTCCACCCATTTGGATACATAATCCACTGCCACCAGAATATAAGTGTTTGAGTATGATGGTGGGAAAGGTCCCATGAAGTCAATGCCCCATACATCAAACAACTCAATCTCCAAGATCCCTTGTTGAGGCATGGCATAACTGTGAGGCAGATTGCCAGATCTTTGGCAACTATCACAATTAAGCACAAACGCTCGGGAATCTTTATAGAGAGTAGGCCAGTAGAAGCCACATTAGAGGACTCTTGTGGCTGTTCGCTCACTTCCAAAATGTCCTCCATACTGTGATCCATGGCAATGCCATAGGATTCTCTGTGCTTCTTCTTTAGGCACACATCTACGGATTACTCCGTCTGCACATCTCTTGAAGAGATATGGTTCATCCCAAAGATAGTACTTTGCATCTGTGATCAACTTCTTTGATTGCTGCCTACTATACTCTTTGGGTATGAATCTTACTGCCTTGTAGTTTGCAATGTTTGCAAACCATGGCACTTCCTGGATGGCAAAGAGTTGCTCATCCGGAAAGGTCTCAGAGATCTCAGTGAGAGGGATGGACGCCCCTTCTACTGGTTCTATTCGGGACAGGTGATCTGCTACTTGGTTTTCTGTCCCTTTTCTGTCTCTTATTTCTATATCAAACTCTTGCAGAAGCAACACCCATCTGATGAGTCTGGGTTTTGAATCCTGCTTTGTGAGTAGATATTTAAGAGCAGTATGATCAGTGTACACAATCACTTTTGATCCTACCAAATAGGATATGAACTTGTCAATGGCGTAAACCACTGCAAGCAGCTCTTTTTCTGTGGTTGTGTAATTCTTCTGTGCGTCATTTAAAACACGACTGGCATAGTAAATGACATGAAGAAGCTTGTCATGCCTCTGTCCCAATACTGCACCAATGGCATGGTCACTGGCATCACACATCAATTCAAATGGTAATGTCCAGTCTGGTGCAGAGATGATTGGTGCTGTGACCAATTTAGCTTTCAGAGTCTCAAATGCCTACAGAAACTCTTTATCAAAAATAAATGGCGTGTCAGCAGCTAGCAGGTTGCTCAGAGGTTTGGCGATTTTTGAAAAATCCTTTATAAACCTCCTATAGAATCCTGCATGCCCCAGAAAGCTTCTGATTGCCTTAACATTGGCAGGTGGTGGTAATTTTTCAATTACCTCTACCTTAGCTTGATCCACCTCTATTCCCTTGTTTGAAATTTTGTGCCCAAGGACAATTTCTTCAGTCACCATAAAGTGACACTTCTCCCAGTTTAAAACCAGGTTAGTCTCTTGGCATCTCTTTAGTACAAGTGCTAGATGGTCAAGACAGGAGCTGAATGAGTCTCCAAATACTGAAAAGTCATCCATGAAAACTTCCAGAAATTTTTCCACCATATCAGAGAAAATTGAGAGCATGCACCTCTGAAAGGTTGCAGGTGCATTGCATAGGCCAAATGGCATCCTTCTGTATGCAAATACTCCAAATGGACATGTGAATGCCATTTTCTCTTGATCCTGGGGATCTACTGCAATTTGATTATAACCTGAATATCCATCCAGGAAGCAGTAGTATTCATGACCTGCTAGTCTTTCTAGCATTTGGTTTATGAATGGTAAAGAAAAATGATCCTTTCTGGTGGCTGTATTGAGCCTTCTATAATCAATACACATACGCCATCCTGTAACTGTTCTTGTAGGAACCAGTTCATTTTTTTCATTATGAACCACTGTCATGCCTCCCTTCTTAGGGACGACTTGGACAGGGCTTACCCAGGGGCTGTCAGAAATAGGATAAATAATCCCAGCCTCTAGTAATTTAGTGACCTCCTTCTGCACCACTTCCTTCATGGTTGGATTCAGCCGCCTTTGTGGTTGGACCACTAGCTTGGCGTCACCCTCTAATAGGATCTTGTGCATGCATCTGGCTGGACTAATGCCCTTAAGATGACTGATGGACCACCCAAGAGCTGTCTTGTGTGTCCTTAGCACTTGAATTAGTGCTTCCTCTTCCTGTGGCTCTAAGGTAGAGCTTATGATTACAGGAAAGGTATCACCTTCTCCCAGAAATGCATATTTCAGGGATGGTGGTAATGGTTTGAGCTCGGGTTTGAGAGGTTTCTCCTCTTCCTGAGGGATTTTCAGAGGTTCTGTTATTCTCTCTGATTCCTCCAAATCAGGCTGAACATCTTTAAAGATGTCCTCTAGCTCTGATTCGAGACTCTCAGCCATATTGACCTCTCTTACCAGAGAGTCAATGATATCAACACTCATGCAGTCATTTGGGGTGTCTGAATGTTGCATAGCTTTGACAACATTCAACTTGAACTCCTCCTCATTGACTCTCAGGGTTACTTCCCCTTTTTGGACGTTAATGAGGGTTCAGCCAGTTGCTAGGAAAGGTCTTCCTAGGATGAGAGTTGCACTCTTGTGCTCCTTCATTTCCAGCACCACAAAGTCAGTAGGAAAGGCAAATGGCCCAACCTTGACAATCATGTCTTCAATCACGCCTGATGGGTATTTAATGGAGCCATCAGCAAGTTGAAGACATATCCGGGTTGGTTAGACCTCTTCAGTTAAACCAAGCTTTGTGATAATAGATGCAGGTATTAGGTTGATACTTGCCCCAAGGTCACATAGAGATTGCTTGGTGCAAGTACCTTCTAATGTGCATGGTATCATAAAGCTTACGGGATCCTTAAGCTTCTCAGGTAAGCTTTCTAGGATAACTGCACTGCATTCTTCAGTGAGGTAAACTTTTTCAGTTTCCCTCCAATCCTTCTTATGACTTAAGATCTCTTTCATGAACTTGGCACAAGAGGGTATTTGCTCAAGTGCTTCTGCAAATGGAATCTTTATTTCAAGAGTCCTGAGATAGTCTGCAAAGTAGGCAAATTGCTTATCCTATTTCGCTTGGCGGAGTTTTTGAGGCTAAGGCATTTTGGCTTTGTATTCCTCAACCTTAGTTGCTGCAGGTTTATTACCTGTAGAAGTGGGTTGGGAAGCCTTTTTAGAAGGGTTGTTATCAGCACTTGTATGTGACTAATCCCCCACTGGCGTTTGAATGCCAGGGGTGGAAGCTGGAGTGGCGTTAGACGCCAACTCCTTATCTGTTACTGGCGTCTGAACGCCAGAACTGTGCTTCCCTTGGGCGTTGAACGCCAGGAATGAGCATGGTCTGGGCGTTCAGCGCCAGCCTTATTCCTCTCTGGGCTTTGATTGTCCTCAGAGGGATTTTGAGTAGCCGTTTGTTCATTTCTTGGCTTCCTGCTGCTTTGAAGTGAGGTATTTAATGTTTTCCCACTTCTTAATTGAACTGCTTGGCATTCTTCTGTTATTTGTTTTGACAGTTGCTTTTCTGTTTGCTTTAACTGTACTTCCATATTCCTGTTAGCCATTCTTGTTTCCTGTAGTATTTCCTTGAATTCGGCTAGCTACTGAGTTAGAAAGTCTAATTGCTGATTGAATTCATTAGCCTGATCTACAGGACTGAGTTCAGCAGTTACTGTTTTAGCTTCTTCTTTCATGGAAGATTCACTGCTTAGGTACAGATGCTGATTTCTGGCAACTGTATCAATAAGCTCTTGAGCTTCTTCAATTGTTTTTCTCATATGTATAGATCCACCAGCTGAGTGATCTAGAGAAATCTGAGCTTTTTCTGTAAGCCCATAGTAGAAGATGTCTAATTGCACCCACTCTGAAAACATCTCAGAGGGGCATTTTCTTAGCATCTCTCTGTATCTCTCCCAGGCATCATAAAGGGATTCATTATCTCCTTGTTTGAAGCCTTGGATGCTTAGCCTTAGCTGTGTCATCCGTTTTGGAGGAAAGTAGTGATTCAGGAATTTTTCTGACAGCTGTTTCCATGTCTTTATGCTGTTCTTAGGTTGGTTATTTAACCACCTCTTAGCTTGATCTTTTACAGCAAATGGAAACAGTAGTAATCTGTAGACATCCTGATCTACTTCCTTATCATGCACTGTGTCAGCAATTTGTAAAAATTGTGCCAGAAACTCTGTAGGTTCTTCATGTGGAAGACCGGAATACTGGCAGCTTTGCTGCACCATGATAATGAGCTGAGGATTCAACTCAAAGCTACTAACTCCAATGGAGGGTATACAGATACTACTCTCATATGAAGCAGTAGTGGGGTTAGCATATGACCCCAGAGTCTTCCTGGACTGTTCATTTCCACTTAGTTCCATGATGGAGCAAGGGAGATGGTATGGATGTTGATATTGTCTATTTTATTATAAGAATAATTTTCGAACTAATAAAATAAAACAAAAACCGAAATAAAAATAAAATAAATAAAGAAAGAAAATTAAAAATTAAAATTTATAAAAATTTGAAAAAGTTTATGAAGATTTTCGAAAAATTTGAGGAAAAAGAGAAAGTGGTTAGGATATTTTTGAAAAAGGTAATAAAATATATATTAAAAATATCTTTTTTAAAAAAAAAAACTTAAAAAGATAAGAATTGAAAAATTTTGAAATTGAAATCTTAATTTTTATATAAAAATTTTGAAAATATAGTTTAAAATTAGTTAGAAAAGATATTTTTTTGAGTTTTGAATTTTATGATGAAAGAGAAAAACACATAAAAGACACAAGACTTAAAATTTTTAGATCTAATGCTCCTTATTTTCGAAAATTTTGGAGGGAAAACACCAAGGAACACCAAACTTAAAAATTTTAAGATCAAAACACAAGAAGACTCAAGAACACCTTGAAGATTCACAAGAACACCAAGAACAAAAGAAAGAACACCAAACTTAAAATTTTTAGAAGACTTTAATAAAATTTTCGAAAATTATGAAAAGATTAACAAGAAAACACCAAACTTAAAGTTTGGCACAAGATTAAATCAAGAAAAATTATTTTTGAAAAAAAGATTTTAAAAAGAAGATGCCCAATCTCCAAGAACATAGACCAACGCTCTAGCCAATTGGGAGTAAATGTAACACTTGTTCTAAATAGGTATATTCCTTTTGGAAGATTAATGCTTTAAAAAGAACACAAGTGAAACAAGAAAAGACACAGAACAAGAAAAATTAAAGATCAAACAAGAAAAATAAACAAGAACAACTTGAAAATCAAGGAAGAACAAAGAACACTAAAACGAAAATTTTAAAGAAAAATATAAAATATGCAATTGACACCAAACTTAGAACAGGACACTAAACTCACGAAAAAAAATTAGAAATTGATAAAGAAAAATAATATTTTTGAAAAAATTTTTGAAAAGGGAATAAAGGACTCAGAATTTAATGACTCTATAACAACAAAAATAAATTAGTCCTAATCTAAGCAACAAAATAAACCTTTAGTTGTTCAAACTCGAATAATCCCCGGCAACGGCGCCAAAAACTTGGTGCACGAATTTGCAATCCGTACAACTAACCAGCAAGTGCACTGGGTCGTCCAAGTAATACCTTACGCGAGTAAGGGTCGATCCCACGGAGATTATTGGTTTGAAGCAAGCTATGTTTATTTTATTAATCTTAGTCAGGATGCCAATAAGGTTATTTGGATTTAATTGTAAGAAGTAAAAGTGTTTGGAATAAGGAATTGTTACTTTATTAATGGAGAATATGTTGGAGTTTTGGAGATGCTTTGTCCTCTGAATTTCTGCAATGTAATATTCAACTCAATTGTTTGTAAAGTTCCATCCATGGCAAGCTGTATGTAGGGTGTCACCATTGTCAGTGGCTACTGTCCATCCTCTCAGTGAAAACGGTCCAGATGCTCTGTCACAGCACGGCTAATCAGCTGTTGGTTCTCGATCATGTTGGAATAGGATCCATTGATCCTTTTGCGTTTGTCATCACGCCCAGCAATCGCGAGTTTGAAGCTCGTCACAGCCATTCAATCCTTGAATCCTACTCGGAATACCACAGACAAGGTTTAGACTTTCCGGATCCTCAAGAGTGGCCGCCATCAGTTCTAGCTTATACCACGAAGATTCTGATTAAGGAAGCTAAGGGATGCTCATTCAATCTGATGTAGAATGGAGATGTTTGTCAGGCACATGTTTATGGATTAAGGAAGGTGATGAGTTTCATGGATCATCATCTCCTTCACAATTAAGCGCGAATGAACATCTTAGATAGGAACACACACACGTTTGAATGAAATAGAGACAATTGCATTAATTCATTGAGACGCTGCAGAGCTCCTCACCCCCAACAATGGAGTTTAGAGACTCATGCCGTCAAAGTGTATAAAATTCAGATCTGAAAATGTCATGAGGTACAAGATAAGTCTCTAAAAGTTGTTTAAATAGTAAACTAGTAACCTAGGTTTACAGAAAATGAGTTAACTAAGATAATTGGTGCAGAAATCCACTTCTGGGGCCTACATGGTGTGTGATGGGGCTGAGACTAAAGCTTCTCACGTGCTTGGGCTGTTTCTGGAGTTGAACGCCAGGTTGTAACGTGTTTTGGGCGCTGAACTCCAACTTGTAACCTGTTTCTGGCGCTGGACGCCAGACAGCCGTCGTCTATCTTCGCGCAAAGTATGGACTATTATATATTGCTGGAAAGCCCGGGATGTCTACTTTCCAACCCAATTGAGAGCGCGTCAATTAGACTCCTATAGCTCCAAAAAATCCATTCTGAGTGCAGAGAGGTCAGGATCCAACAACATCAGCAGTCCTTTTTCAGCCTAACTCAGATTTTTGCTCAGCTCCCTCAATTTCAGTCAGAAAATACCTGAAATCACAGAAAAACACACAAGCTCATAGTAATGTCCAGAAATATGATTTTTGCCTAAAAACTAATAATATTCTACTAAAAACTAATTAAAACATACTAAAATCTACATGAAATTACCCCCAAAAAGCGTATAAAATATCTGCTCATCACCTACAGGAGAATGCCTTTTGGTCTATGTAATGCTCCTACAACTTTTTAGAGATGCATTTTATCCATCTTCTCTGATATGGTGGAGAAATTCCTGGAAGTCTTCATGGATGACTTCTCAGTATATGGAGACTCATTCAGCTCCTGTCTTAACCACCTAGCACTTGTCCTGAAAAGGTGCCAAGAGACTAACCTGGTTTTAAACTGGGAGAAATGTCACTTTATGGTGACTGAAGAAATTGTCCTTGGGCACAAAATTTCAAGCAAGGGAATAGAGGTGGATAAAGCAAAGGTAGAGGTAATTGAAAAATTACCACCACCTGCCAATGTTACGGTAATCAGAAGCTTTCTGGGGCATGCAGGATTCTACAGAAGGTTTATAAAGGATTTTTTGAAAATTGCAAAACCTCTGAGCAACCTGCTAGCTACTGACACACCATTTGTGTTTGACACACAGTGTCTGCAGGCATTTGAGACCCTGAAAGCCAAGCTGGTCACAGCACCAGTCATCTCTGCACCAGACTGGGCATTGCCATTTGAACTAATGTGTGATGCCACTGACCATGCCATTGGTGCAATGTTGGGACAGAGGCATAACAAGCTTCTGCATGTCATTTATTACGCCAGCCGTGTTTTAAATGATGCACAGAAGAATTACACAACCATAGAAAAAGAGTTACTTGCAGTGGTCTATGCCATTGACAAGTTTAGATCCTATTTAGTAGGGTCAAAAGTGATTGTGTACACTGACCAGGGTGCTCTTAAATACTTACTCACAAAGCAGGATTCAAAACCCAGGCTCATAAGGTGGATGCTGCTTCTGCAAGAGTTTGATATAGAAATAAGAGATAGAAAAGGGACAGAGAACCAAGTAGCTGATCATCTGTCCCGAATAGAACCAGTAGATGGGGCGTCCCTCCCTTCTACTAAGATCTCTGAGACTTTCCCAGATGAGTAACTCTTTGCCATTCAGGAAGCTCCATGGTCTGCAGATATTGCAAATTATAAAGCTGTGAGGTTCATACCCCAGGAGTACAGCAGGGTGCAAAGAAAGAAATTAATTTCAGATGCCAAGTACTACCTATGGGATGAGCCATATCTCTTTAAGAGATGTGCAGACGGAGTGATCCGCAGATGTGTACCCAGAGAGGAAGCACAAAAGATCTTATGGCACTGCCATGGATCACAGTATGGGGGACATTTCGGAAGTGAGCGAACAGCCACTAAGGTCCTCCAATGTGGCTTCTACTGGCCTACTCTCTATAGAGATGCCCGAGAGTTTGTGCGTAACTGTGACAGTTGCCAAAGAGCTGGTAACTTGCCTCATGGATACGCCATGCCTCAACAAGGGATCTTAGAGATTGAATTGTTTGATGTATGGGGTATTGACTTCATGGGTCCGTTCCCACCATCATACTCAAACACTTACATTCTGGTGGCAGTGGACTATGTATCTAAATGGGTAGAAGCAATTGCTACACCCACTAATGATACTAAGACTGTGCTAAAATTCCTCCAGAAACACATCTTCAGCAGATTTGGTGTTCCCAGAGTCCTAATCAGTGATGGAGGCACTCATTTCTGCAACAAACAGCTGTACTCTACTATGGTCCGATATGGAATTAGCCACAAAGTAGCAACTCTGTATCATCCACAGACAAATGGGAAAGCTGAAGTCTCTAACAGAGAGCTAAAAAGAATCCTAGAACGGACTGTAATTGCCCGTAGAAAGGATTGGGCAAAGAGCTTGGATGATGCTCTGTGGGCATACAGAACAGCATTCAAGACTCCTATAGGAACCTCTCCATACCAACTTGTGTATGGCAAGGCCTGTCATCTGCTCGTGGAACTGGAACATAAAGTCTATTGGGCAACCAGATTCCTAAACCTGGATGCTAAGTTAGCTGGTGAAAAAAGATTACTCCAACTAAATGAGCTAGATGAATTTAGACTCAGTGCCTTTGAAAATGCAAAAATTTATAAGGAAAAGGCAAAAAAGTGGCATGACAAGAAGTTGTCATCCAGAGTCTTTGAGCCAGGACAAAAAGTTCTGCTCTTCAACTCTAGGCTCAGATTGTTCCCAGAAAAACGTAAATCCCGGTGGAGGGGTCCGTATGTGGTTACAGGAGTGTCACCATATGGATATGTTGAGCTTCAGGATACTGATTCTGACAAAAAGTTCATCGTTAATGGACAGAGGATCAAGCATTATCTTGAAAGCAATTTTGAGCAAAAATGCTCAAAACTGAGGCTTGAATGATTCTTAGTGAAGGTCTAGCTAAAGACAATAAAGAAGCGCTTGCTGGGAGGCAACCCAGTCATTAGCAGGTTATCTGTTTTGTTTAATCAAAGTGTGATACATATTCTCAAAGGGCAATCATCAAAATTAAAGGAATTCACAGAGTTACAGAAGGATTCAGTGCAAAAAGCAGAGAAAAGGAGCTTGCTGGTGAAAAAATGCCAGTAAGGGGTACTTTAGGCGTTAAACGCCAGAATGGGCACCATTCTGGGCATTTAACGCCAGTAAAGGTACCATTTTGGGCGTTAAACGCCAGAATGGGCACCATTTTGGGCGTTTAACGCCAGGTGTGCAGCATCCTGGGCATCTAGCAAAATGCCCATTGATGAAGGGGTTTCTGGCGTTTAACGCCAGCCAGGGTACCTGGCTGGGCGTTAAACGCCCAAATTGGCCAACATTTAGGCGTTAAACGCCAGAAAGGTGGGGGACAGAGATTTTGCTTTCCATTTCAAATTTTTTCAAACTTTCCTATTTTGATCCATAATTTTCTACATAAACACATTTCAAACTTTCATCATTCACCTTCAAATTTTCAAAATTAAAATCATTCTTCAAATCTCTTTCAAATCCTTTCCAAATCTTCTAAAAAAAAACCTCAAATATCTCTCAAATTCTTTCCATATCTTCTCAAATCTCTTTCAAAATTTTCGAAATCTCTCCCCCTTCCTTATAAATTTATGTTCAGCCACACCCCCTTGCCCACCATTCGAATTTGCTCTCCTCCTCTCTCTCCTCTTTCCTTTCTTTTGCTTGAGGACAAGCAAACATCTAAGTTTGGTGTGTTTTTCCGTGATCACTAAGTTAAGGCTCATCAAGATCATGGCTCCCAAAGGAAAACAAACCAATTCAAGAGGCAAGAAAGAGAATGCTCCAAAAGACCTTTGGAGTCAAGAGAAGTTCTTAACCAAAGAACATGCAGACCATTACCACAAAATAATGGGTCTAAGGTCAGTGATCCCGGAAGTTAAATTTGATCTGAAAGAAGATGAATATTCGGAGATCCAAGGGCAAATTCGAAACAGAGGATGGGAAGTTCTAACCAACCCTAAGACAAAGGTTGGGAGAAATATGGTTCAGGAATTCTACTCAAATCTGTGGCTGACAGATAAGCAGAGAATGACTGGAACCGCTTTCATACCTACAGAACCATGGTCAGAGGGAGAATTATTTACTTCCATCTGGACAAAATAAGAGAGGTCTTCAAATTACCTCAACTACAAGATGATCCTGAATCCTTTAATAGGAGAATGATGAGAGTAGATAAGGGGTTGGATCAAGTTCTAGAGGACATATGCCTCCCTGGAACTAAGTGGATGACCAATTCAAAAGGTGTCCCAAACCAACTCAAGAGGGGAGATCTCAAACCAGTTGCAAGAGGTTGGTTGGACTTCATAGGGCGTTCTATCTTGCCCACTAGTAACCGTTCTGAGGTTACTATCAAGAGAGCAGTGATGATTCATTGTATTATACTGGGAAAAGAAGTGAGATTCATCATCTGATTGCTTGTGAGATTTACACAATGCAAACAAGAACTCCACTGAAGCCAAACTGGCTTACCCAAGCTTAATCTTTTGCTATGTAAAGATGCTGGGGTGAGGATGGGAGTAGATAAATTCATCCCAATTGATCACCAATCACCAAGAGGTCAATGGAAGGATAAATGCAAGATACTCTATCAAAAGGAGGGGCAGATTCCTCTCTGAACTTCCTGAAATTGACTATTGGACTCGCTAGAAGCATCTGTTGCAAGCTACAAGAAGCTATGGAACAAATAAGAAGAACAGCAGAATAAAATGCATGCCTGAAATTGCTGGAAAAGAAAGCAGGGGTGAGCTCAGGAGTGGCCAAAGCTCTCCTTGAAGCAAAACAAGTTGGAATCATCTAGATCAAGGTTGTATTAATCTGGATTTCTATCATTAAATCTATTTTGAGTTTTTTTTTTTATTATTTCTTATTTTTATTTTTAAGTCTTGTTAATTCATGATTATAAAATTTAAGGTTCATGTCTTAAAGCTATGAATGTCCTATGAATCCATCACCTCTCTTAAATGAAAAATGCTTTAATCACAAAAGAACAAGAAGTACAGGATTTCGAATTCATCTTTGGAAACTAGTTGAATTAGTTTGATGTGGTGACAATACTTTTTGTTTTCTGAATGATGCTTGAACAGTGCATATGTCTTTTGAATTTATTTTTTAAGAATGTTAAAATTGTTGGCTCTTGAAAGAATGATGGAAAAGGAGAAATGTTATTGAGCATCTGAAAAATCATCAAATTGATTCTGAAGCAAGAAAAGTAGTGAATACAAAAAAAAAAAGAGAAAAGAAAATATATAAAGTTGTGATCCAAGGCAAAAAGAGTGTGCTTTAAGAACCCTGGACACCTCTGATTGGGGACTCTAGAAAGTGAGTCACAATCTAAAAGGTTCACCCAGTATGTGTCTGTGGCATTATGTATCCGTGTATACTGAGACAGAGTGCTTGGGCCACAGCAAGACTCATAAAGTAAGCTATTTCAAGAAATCATTCCATACTTAACTAAATGAGAATCGAATAACCTACTATCTGAGTTCTGAGTTTGCTATAGATAGCACAATATATCATAAAACTTCAAAGAAATAAGTGAGAGTGCCAAATTTTTTCGGATTCAGTAAGCAAAAACTACAAAAGATTCACAGGACTCAAGCTGTTGGATTCTGACCTCCCTGCACTCGAAGTGGATTTTCTGGAGCTACAGAGGTCCAATTGGCGCGCTCTCAATTGCGTTGGAAAGTAGATATCTTGGGCTTTCCAGAAATGTATAATAGTTCATACTTTGCTCGAGATTTGATGGCCCAAACCGGCGTTGCAAATCAGCTTCAAAATTCGCGGCGTTTAACGCCGGAACTGGCACAAAAATTGGAGTTAAACGCCCAAACTGGCATAAAAGCTGGCGTTTAACTCCAAAAAAAATCTCTGCACATGAAAGCTTCAATGCTCAGCCCAAGCACACACCAAGTGGACCCCGGAAGT